>NC_041397.2:187698513-187754971 GCF_900747795.2 Erpetoichthys calabaricus
GTCGTCAGTAAAATCAACATGTGTATAGCTCTGCTTTGTGCTCTGTTTCTTCTGCATGTTTTAGAAATCAGGAAAAGGGGCTGAATTACTAGAGTAAATGGATTTTCATTTGTTTACATGAAGCAACTGATATGGTGCATAGCATTATTCAGATAGAACTGCTAAAGCATTTACCACCAAATAAGAATTGCTATTTGACCTGAAATATTTTGTTTGTATTTACTTACACATTTTTATAAAGATTATATATGACTGCCATTCAAGGGACACTCTACAAAGGAAATCGAAGAGTGATGATGAACAGTGAGCTAAGAAAGACATTCCACAAATCAGTAGTTAAATATAATATACATATGAGAGGTGTTGATCTTTCCGATATTTCAGCCACCGCATAGTAATACACATAAAATATAGTATAATTCATAATTTTCACATTTTATTGACATTGCTAACACATTATTTATTTTGTGTTCTGCAAAACAAAGGACACAGAGCAAATTAAACACAAGAACTGTTTGGAGGACTTAGCAGCTCAATGGTGTGGTGTATGTTTCTGCCAATTCCTCCCACTCATGCACACTCTGTTTATGTGTTGTTTGGGTTTCTACTATCACTGGTCCCAGTACAAAAGCTACATCTGGGAGAAGGGAATGTGTGAACTACAGGCAGGAAACTCCTTGGCAATGCAAGCAATGTAATGTGTCAATTTTTTTGTTTTGAACGGACTCTGTCGTCATTCAGACCATATAATAATGAGTGCACAGCTGAATGAAACATTTCAATGTGCGAACATAAAGACAAGACCATATTATACAGAGGCGGCACGGTGGTGCAGCGGGTAGCGCTGCTGCCTCGCAGTTAGGAGACCTGGGTTTGCTTCCTTTGTCCTCCCTGCGTGGAGTTTGCATGTTCTCCCCGTGTCTGTGTGGGTTTCCTCCCACAGTCCAAAGACATGCAGGACATTGCCGATTCTAAATTGTCCTAAGTGTGTGCTTGGTGTGTGTGTGTGCACACCCTGTGGTGGGCTGGTGCCCTGCCCAGGGTTTGTTTCCTGCCTTTCACCCTGTGTTGGCTGGGATTGGCTCCAGCAGACCCCCGTGACCCTGTGGTTAGGATATAGCGGGTTGGATCATCGATGGATGGATGGATGTTATACAGCAATGGAGACATAATAGACAGCATAAACTGACGAAATATATGTATAGCCCAATAGACAAATTAAGATGAAAAAAATGTAAACTTGACATTGGGGAATAGTGGTAAGTGTTCAAGTGACGGATGACATTAAAATAATTCACAGAAATAACAGCATTTTAAGAGACAGGAGATTCATGATCTGCATATTTAAACAAACTGTTTGTATTCACAAATCCAACAGTCCCAATAGGTCCGTTATTAGAGGCAAATGAGTAGTCTGATGGGCCTGAAGGAAGAAACTCCTACAAAGTTTGGCAGTCTTGCACTGCATACTGCAGTAGCATTTCCCTGAGGGCCAAAGATTGAACAGTGCACAGGCTGGATGGGTGGAGTCTCTGACTATCTTGGTGGCTGTCCTAAGGCAGCATGACAAGTACAGATGTAGAGTGGGAAATGTAAATAATTTTCTGATATAAGAAATAAATATATATAATTCATTATGTTTTGAGTAATGTCTTGAGGCATGTCTTTGCATTTTTATTTTTCCAAAATAGTTGGATCTGTTAGTGCTTTTCCAGTTTTTGGCCGTTTGTGCCTTTTTTTTTTTTTAACCTAAACTATAATGTAAAAATGGCTCTGCTAATCATTTTTGAAAAGTACAACTTCTGATAAAAAAAATAGCATATAACTCTTGGTGTAAAATTCCACACAGATGCAATAAATAGGCATGTTGGGGTGTTAAAGTATTATGCAAATTTGGTATTTGAATCCAATATATGTATATAGGTTAAGTTTTTATGATCCAGCCTAGAGGTTTAAGTTTGAGTAAACAACACAATCTCCGATTATTTTGCTTTGCTTCAGAACATAAATTTGGACAAGGGGTATACTTTCCAATTTTATTTGCCTTGCTCATTGAATCTCTCACAATCAACTTTTGAAAATAATCATACAATTTTAGAGATTGAACAAGAAATTCTTGAACAACACATTCTGTTTTTATGCAAATGGATGGCTATGATCCTTTATTGATCCATACTAATCACTTCTGTATGTATGTAATCTGTTGGAGAAATTTTATAGGACTTCAAGATTAATGTGAATGGCCTTCCATGTCATTCAAAATTTGCTCGGTTTAATTCATAATTATATAGTAAAGACCCCTTCAAATTTAATTTTGGCATGTTACTAGGTGGTAATGTTTTCATCTCATATTGGCTAAGAGAATAACATTGTTAAAGTGAATTTTGCCCTCATACTTTTCCCCTCAAGTGAGTAAAAAATGTATACACTAAAATACACTATCTAAACATCACTTATGTTGTCTTCCAGCAAATCAGATTCTGTCTGTTTAGAAGATGAAAGTTTAAAGTTACTTAACTATATGTGCAGGATTCAGGGGAAAGTGCAGAAATTTCAGTTTAGTGTAACTGTCCTCAGTGAAAATTTATTTTATGTACCAATTAGATATTTTTCAGTCTACATCAAGAAGATTGTGCCAAAACAAATTTTCTTTAGCCAATAAGAATTTGTTCTTAGCTTATTGCCTGTTGTCAAAAACAATAAAAGTAAACATTGTTTTTAACTTTCATGAAAACTTTGACTTGGCATGAAGAAAATTCAAATGTATGTATCTTTCTTTCTGACTTGCCCTCTTTTTTGGTTTACAATAAATGTGTAACCTAATATGTTCCTATTGTATTTTGAAACACTTGATGTCAACCTGGTGTTGCTGAACGGGTTTGTTAAGATTCTGTATTTTTTACATTCTTTGTTTTTATCTTTTCCAGCACATCCTTACACCAGGTAAACTGTCGGCCAATTAGATTTGAACCACCAATGTTGGATTTCAGTGAACAGTAAGTAGAGTCGTGAGCATTGTTTAAGTACAGTATTAAGTGCCTTGAAATAACTACAAACAAGTGTGAATTAATATTTGAATTTCACATCTGTAGTTAAAGCATTTTTCACCTATCATTATAAATCTGAGGATCTTTTAAGTCCTGAGAATGCAGTTTTAATTTTTTTAAGCATGCGATATGCTATAAATTACAGTCATATGAAAAAGTTTGGGAACCCCTCTCAGCCTGCATAATAATTTACTTTCAACAAAAAAGAGAAGTGGTATGTCTTTCATTTTCTAGGAACATCTGAGTACTGGGGTGTTTTCTGAACAAAGATTTTTAGTGAAGCAGTATTTAGTTGTATGAAATTAAATCAAATGTGCAAAAACTGGCTGTGCAAAAATTTGGGTGCCCTTGTAATTTTGCTGATTTGAATGCATGTAAACTGGTCAATATGGACTACTTGCAACACCAAATTGGTTGGATTAGCTCGTTAAGCCTTGAACTTCATAGACAGGTGTGTCCAATCATGAGAAAAGGTATTTAAGGTGATCAATTGTAAGTTGTGCTTCTCTTTGACTCTCCTCTGAAGATGGGATCCACAAAGCAACTCTCAAAAGATCTGAAAACAAAGATTGTTCAGTATCCTAGTTTAGGCTACAAAAAGCTATCTCAGAGGTTTAAACTGTCAGTTTCAACTGTAAGGAATGTAATCAGGAAATGGAAGGCCACAGGCACAGTTGCTGTTAAATCCAGGTCCGGCAGGCAAAGTAAAATACAGGAGTGGCATATGCGCAGGATTGTGAGAATGGTTACAGACAACCCACATATCACCTCCAAAGACCTGCAAGAACATCTTAGTGCAGATGGTGTATCTGTATATCGTTCTACAATTCAGTGCAATTTGAGCAAAGAACATCTGTATGGCAGGGTGATGAGAAAAGCCCTTTCTGCACTCACGCCAAAAACAGTCGCTTGTTGTATGCAAATGCTCATTTAGACGAGCCAGATTCCTTTTGGAATAAAGTGCTTTGGACTGATGAGACAAAAATTGATTTATTTGGTCATAGCAAAAAGTGCTTTGCATGGCGGAAGAAGAACACTGCATTCCAAGAAAAACACCTGCTACCTACTGTCAAATTTGGTGGAGGTTCCATCTTGCTGTGTGGCTAGTTCAGGGACTGGGGCCCTTGTTAAAGTCAAGGGTCAGATGAATTCAACCCAATATCAACAAATTCGTCAAGGTAATGTTCAAACATCAGTCACAAAGTTGAAGTTACGCAGGGGTTGGATATTCCAACAAGATAATGACCCAAAACAGTTCAAAATCTACAAAGGCATTCATGCAGAGGGAGAAGTACAATGTTCTAGAATGGCCGTCATAGTCCCCTGACTTGAATATCATCGAAAATCTATGGGATTATTTGAAGCAGGCTGTTCATGCGCGGCAGCCATCAAATTGAACTGGAGAGATTTTGTATGGAAGAATGGTCAAAAATAACTCCATCCAGAATCCAGACACTCATCAAAGGCTATAGGAGGCGTCTAGAGACGGTTATATTTGCAAAAGGAGGCTCAACTAAGTATTGATGTAATATCTCTGTTGGGGTGCCCAAATTTATGCACCTGTCTAATTTTGTTATGATGCATATTTTCTGTTAATCCGATAAACTTAATGGCACTGCTGAAATACTACTGTTTCCACAAGGCATGTCATATATTAAAAGGAAGTTGTTACTTTGAAAGCTCAGCCAATGATAAACAAAAATCCAAAGAATTAAGAGGGGTTCCAAAACTTTTTCATGACTGTAGGTATTTCAAGTCTAAGTCATCACTCATGCACCAGTATAAATGCACAGTCAAGCTGACAATTACAACACTCAGAAGTGGCAAGTGATGATGGTTTCTAAGAGTTTTTGAATTTATACAGCAGTTCCATGGCAGGAGTCCCATGTTTCCGACGTAATACTTTGAGAAACCAGGTGTAATTTTGGTGGTGCAGGCAGTCTGTAAGCAACCATAGCCATGTTCATTACAGCCAGAAGTTGAATGTGAACCTCCATTCCTTTTCTGAGACACTGTGTAGCACTGGATTACAAAATGATTAATCTTCCTACCATTTCAGTTTCTTGAGTCAAGTATCTGACATCAGTTATAAGTTAAAACATTTACATCTCTTAGCTGATTGATCACATTGACTCCTTCGAAAGCATATGTAAATCATGTGTTTTTATTTCTAAATTAGCTCCATAATAGATGCGATTTTTGCAATTTCACACTGAAATTCTCATCTGTCATTAAACATAATTTGCCTAGCTCTGATATGTGTCTGTTCTTTTTGACCCTGCTCAGTAATGGTCCATCACCTGGCAGGTTTAGTGTAATAGCAACTGTACCAGTCAGTAAAGATTTGGTAATATTAAGAATGAGTGCTGCCACAGTACTGAGTAAGCGTTTGTTTTTTTTTTTTACTGGATTGGGTATAAGGGATAGGTAATAGGGTTCAATTTAGAAATCAATGTTATGTTCTTTTGTTAAGTTATATTTTGTAATGCAGCATATACAAGGTAGAAGTTTTGAAACCTCAGGTCTTTTGTGTACTATCAATTTTATCACTGGCAGTGCAGAAGTTTGTTGGAATTTTGCAAGGAAGTTCATATTTTCCATTTGTCAAATTAACAACTGTTCTAAACAATCTACACGTGTTACTTATTTTTATCCGCAATAGTGTCGTGTCCGTCCCCCAAACCCCCCCTTGAACTTCTCACATTGTCTACGTAGTCGGTACAACTTGTAACTTTTTTGTTCACAATCAGTGTTGCAGCTTTTATAATATTAAGAGCAGCAATGATCTCATTAAACCAATGTTTCTTTGTGTTCTCACCGCTTTTGTTTTGAGTGGGACTAGCCTGAGGCCTCTTTAAGGGATATATAGTTATATGTCAACTGATCAGTATTCTCCATAATTTTAAGTTTCTTGCAATATTCAATTGCAATCTAGACTTTTCATAGCTTTTGCCTCTCTAAATGATTAGTGCCCATGGATAAAATAGTAATAAGGGATAAAAAATAAAATCATTAAAAGCTCCTTATTAGATTATTATCCTTATCAAGGAATGTAAAATATTCAATAATTATTATATATTGTTATTGCCAAGGTCTAATTGATGATCTCAGTTTTTCAGCAATGTTAATTAGAAGGTGAATTCCATTTACTAACCTCACACTCCTTTGTTTCTTCTTGGAAAGCCTATATCTAGCTCCAGTCTGGTGAAGTCTACTGCCTTGAAGGCATGTGTTGCACAGGATCTAATCATTGCCAACATATTGTAAAGTGACACTGAAATATTGGTTTATTGACATTCTTGATCAGATCTGTTATGGCTGCAAAATGTTAAACTCATTTTTAGCTCCGTAGATATTTTCACAGCATTATTATTATTATTTTTTAAATTATTTTTTTAATCAAGTCACAGTAGTTTAAGGGAAATGCACAGTGACTCAGTGCTAGTGCTGCTCCCTGACAGTAAGGAGATCAGGGTTTGCATTCATGGAGCTTACTGCATGGAGTTTGCATGTTCGTCCTACTGTTTGTCTATATGGAATTTCTCCAGGTGTCCTGGTGTTCTCCCATGGTCCACAGTCATGCAGGTTTAGGAAAATTTATGTTGACATGTTTTGTTTTCATCGTGTAGATTACTGGTGCCCTATCCGAGGATTATTTCTGCTATGCACCTGATGATTACTGGGGTAGGATCCAGTTTCCTCATGACTGTGACCTAGATAAGCAGGTTAAGATAACGGATGGATGGATACTTTCTTGCATATACACCACATCTCTTTAAAACCTCTCTGTTCCACTGTAGCCATAGAGACCATGTTTTGCTATGAAATTATGTAATATGAAATTGTTAATCTCATTCCATCTTCATGAATCTTCTGCTTTTTGGCCCAAATTAGCAAATACATGCCTGGCCAAAAAAAAAAGTCACCATCAAAAAAAAAAAGGTCACACACTAATATTTTGTTGGACCTCCGTTAGCTTTGATTACAGCATGCATTCGCTGTGGCATTGTTTCGATAAGCTTCTGCAATGTCACAAGATTTAGTTCCATCCAGTGTTGCATTAATTTTTCACCAAGATCTTGCATTGATGATGGTAGAGTCTGACCGCTGCGCAAAGCCTTCTCCAGCACATCCCAAAGATTCTCAATGGGGTTAAGGTCTGGACTCTGTGGTGGCCAATCCATGTGTGAAAATGATGTCTCATGCTCCCTGAACCACTCTTTCACAATTTAAGCCCAATGAATCCTGGCATTGTCATCTTGGAATATGCCCGTGCCATCAGGGAAGAAAAAATCCATTGATGGAATAACCTGGTCATTCAGTATATTCAGGTAGTCAGCTGACCTCATTCTTAGAGCACATACTGTTGCTGAACCTAGACCTGACCAACTGCAGCAACCCCAGATCATAGCACTGCCCCCACAGGCTTGTACAGTAGGCACTAGGCATGATAGGTGCATCACTTCATCTGCCTCTGTTCTTACCCTGATGCGCCCATCACTCTGGAACAGGGTAAATCTGGACTCATCAGACCACATGACCTTCTTCCATTGCTCCAGAGTCCAATCTTTATGCTCCCTAGCAAATTGAAGCCTTTTTTTCCCAGTTTGTCTCACTGATTAGTGGTTTTCTTACGGCTACACAGCTGTTCAGTCCCAATCCCTTGAGTTCCCTTCACATTGTGCGTGTGGAAATGCTGTTACTTTCACTATTAAACATTGACCTGAGTTCTACTGTTGTTTTTCTTCGATTTGATTTCACCAAACGTTTAAGTGATTGCCGATCACGATCATTCAGGATTTTTTTCCGGCCACATTTCATCCTCGAAGACGATGGGTCCCCACTATCCTTCCAGTTTTTAATAATGCGTTGGACAGTTCTTAACCCAATTTTAGTAGTTTCTGCAATCTCCTTAGATGTTTTCTCTGCTTGATGCATGCCAATGATTTGACCCTTCTCAAACAGACTAACATCTTTTCCACGACCACGAGATGTGTCTTTCGACATGGTTGTTTAAGAAATGAGAAGCAACTCATTGCACCAGTTGGGGTTAAATAACTTGTTGCCAGCTGAAACAAGTAATATTCAGTAATTATCCAATAGGAGGCTCGTGTCTATTATCCAATAGGAGGCTCGTACCTATTTGCTTAATTAAATCCAGGTGGCGACTTTTTATTTAGCCAGGCAGTGTATTTAGGGGAATCACTACAGCCTTAAGTGTTCTTGTTCATGTCTGTTTTTGGCCATGTATACTTTATGGCCAAAGGTTTGTGGACACATGACCATCACACCTATGTGAGCTTGTTCTACATCCCATCCTAAAACCATGGGCGCTAATATAGAGTTGCTAACTCATAAGGTAACTCTATCCAAAAGGTGTTGAGTAGGATTGAGATTGTGGCTTTGTGCAGGGCACCATACTCCTTAAATCAGGTATTTATGAACCTAGTTTTGTGCACAGGAGCACAGTCCTTCTAGAACAGAACAGGGCTTTCCCCATACTGTTACCACAAAGATGGAAGCACACAATTGTTAAACATGTGCTTGTGTGCTTTTACATTAACAGTACCTCTGGTACCAATTACCCTAGCTCAGACCCTGAAAACCAGCCCTAGACCATTATCCTGTCTTCACCAACCTTCCTTTACAGTAAGCACAATGCTGTTCATAAGGTATGTTCTCCTGGAATCCAATAAACATACATTTGTCCATTAGACTGCCAGATAGTGAAGCACAATTCATCACTCCAAAGATTGTTTTCACTGCTTCAGAGTATAATGTCAGCATGCTTTACACACCACTCCAGCCGAAGTTTGGCATTGCCCATTGTAATCTTAGGCTTTTTGTGTAAAGCTACTCTGCCATCGAATATCATCTTAGGAAGCTCTCGGTGCACAGTTCATGCACTGATGTTACTTGCAGAGGCAATTTGGAAATCCTGAGTGATGTAACAAAGGATAGCCGAATACTTATATATATATATCTATAATAATAAAAGGCAAAGCCCTCACTGACTGACTGACTCACTCATCACTAATTCTCCAACTTCCCGTGTAGGTGGAAGGCTGAAATTTGGCAGGCTCATTCCTTACAGCTTACTTACAAAAGTTAGGCAGGTTTCATTTCAAAATTCAAAGCGTAATGGTCATAACTGGAACATATTTTTTGTCCATACACTGTAATGGAGGAGGCGGAGTCACGTATCGCGTCATCACGCCTCCTACGTAATCACGTGAACTAAAAACAAGGAAGACATTTACAGCACGAGTCACACGCGGGAACGAAGGTAAATGACGTTAATTTTTGACTGTCTTTTAATACTGTGTAAGCATACATATTAACACATGTGCAATTAAACGTGTGCATTTACGTGGTGATTTCTCAGGCTTAAAAGCTCGCCTTTTACTAAAAAGGTAAATGCAAAACTATTTTCAATCAGTTTATTGAAACGCTCCCGTTAAGGATTGCAATAACATATTCGCGAGATAAAAGAACGAAGTAAGGGGGAAATGGAGGAACAGCCGCAAACAGCGAAGAGCAAAAAATTAATTAAACAATTGAGAACGGAGCGAGTTAAGCATACAAGCATGTTCATAAGGGAAACAAAGCACGGTGTAAAACGTAAGTTTAAATTAAGTTTATAGAAACGCTCCCGCTGCGGATTGCAATAACATATTCGCGACATAAAAGTTTAATGAGAAGACACGAGGTATAAACGAACCACACGCCGTGGCGCAACGTTAGGGGCAACAGTTTCAACCATTCTATGATCTGCTTCTCGCAACTGAAAGACGGCACATGGCGGATGTTAGCCGACTTGCTGACCGCAACATTAGGGGCTTCAACTCTGGCGCTGACGCCAAATCTCAGTGCCAACACTTTCCAGACTCTACTTAAAAGACACGCCCTCCTCACTGGACAGTTAAAAAGACCAATCAAACTAACGATGACATCAAGTATTACCCAATCAAAAGTAGGAAAGGAGGCATCTTCATAAAATGCGTGTGGGATGATTTGCATGAGACGCTGCTTTAAAAAAAATGATAAAAAAAATACGGGAGAAATCCCGTCCAGTATTGATTCAAAACGGGACGCGCAATTTCATTCTCAAATGCGGCACGATTCTGTATTTTAAAGGACGGGTGGCAACCCTACAGTGCCAGGTAACCACCCATACAATCAGATTGTGATTCAGACTAGGAATGCAATGAATGTAATTACCCCGATCTACATACAAGGCGAAAGTCTTGCAACATTCAAAGATGATGGTTTGGGATAAGTACACCATACAACATAAAAGAGCTTATGAAGCCTTGAACCGAAAAAAGCAACATCTCAAGAGATCGTAAAAAAAAAAATAGGAGGTAATGTCGTTTTACTCGCTGTAGATTTTATTCAAACATTACCAGTTATTCCACGAGGGAGACCAGCAGATGAACTCAACGCGTGTTTAAAATCCATGCTTCTCCCACGCTCGGTTATATGTCGCGTGTTCTCGGGTAGGTACACCAAAAAATGTATACATTTAAGCATGTCATGGACAAACAAAAAATGAGGTATACCCGAGGGCACTGCAGTAGTACTTAATCTAACTTTACTTCTTAAATGTTAATGTTTTACTGTTTAATAATTTATACGCTTCTTATATGTTGTTCAAATTCTTTTATCAAAATACCAGTGACAGCGCAGTGCACGATAACATGGAGTGAATACACCATACGCATCCGCCCACGGCCGCCCTGGTGTGCGCAGATAGGAGTTGATTCTACAATAAAATAAAATAAACATAAAAAGAGTAATACAATCATCACCCATAAAGCGGATAGTAGACGTGACGTACTATATGTGTACCAGATTTCAAGTCAATAGGTGAAACGGTTTGCGAGCTACAGGTGATTTAAAATCCTGGACAGACACACAAATTGCCACGGTAGCAAATTACAGAAGAAGATTTTACTGTTTAATAATTTATATTTATATGAAATGTGCTTCTTATATATTACTTCATATTCTCATATGATAATGATGTTAATATTTATATTGATTTCTATGTTATTGAAACTGCATGTATGTGTGTATATGTATGTATGTATATATATATATATATACACTAGCAAAATACCCGCGCTTCGCAGCAGAGAAGTAGTGTGTTAAAGAGGTTATGAAAAAAAAAGGAAACATTTTAAAAATAACGTAACATGATTGTCAATGTAATTGTGTTGTCATTGTTATAAGTGTTGCTGTCTTTTATATATATATATATATATATATTATATATATAATATACACACACACATAAACATTTATATACATATACATATATATACATATCTACATATACACATATCTACATATATATACACACATACATAAACACACACATAAGACTTATTGACTGAAACGGGCTTTCACGAAAACAGTTAGGGCTTTGCTACAGGATACACCCTCCACAAGTTAACCAAGTAAAAATAAAATATATATTTCTGTTTTATTTAAACCTTTTAAGTTCATATGCATAGCCCCATTTGGCTGTTTAATTTTTTTTTTCTTTCTTCAGTAATATTTAATCTCCTTAAAGAAAAAGAACATATCCATTTAATTTTTTTTGTATCTGTGTAGTAATATTTTAGTGTAAAAGAATAACCAGTATTTAAACCTTTTATGTTACTTTATACATTTATTTTACACAATGTTGAAAAATTAATAAGAAAGCTACATATTTTGGCAGCTGCTGCTTTCATTTTCAATGAAATGAAAAAAGCTCTCCAAGAGAAAACGTCAATGAAGAAGAAACAGTTTGCACTATCTAAAAAGGAGAAACCGTCATTTATAAAAGTTTGCTGCAGATGACTTAACTGAAAATAAATGAATAGTTCCTATGTGTATAATACATATTTATCTATTTGACTTATGCCTTTATTCCACCAACTTACAACATCTGAAGTACAATTTGTTACATTACTTTTGTTTTTTGCAGCACAGGCAGGTGAAGTGACTTCCTCAGGGTCACACAGTGGTGTCAGTACCAGGATTTGAACTGACAAGCTCCGGGTTTGCTGAAATATTACTGAAGAAAGAAAAAAAAAGAAAATGGGCAAATAGGGCTATGCATACAAATGTCCATCCATCCATTATCCAACCTGCCATATCCTAAATACAGGAGCCAATAAGTACATATGTATATATACAGTATATATATATATGTGAATGTATGTATGTATATATCTATGTCTATATATATATATATATATATATATATATAATACAGTCCTGATCAAAAGTTTAAGACCACTTGAAAAATGGCAAAAAATCATATTTTGCATGGTTGGATCTTAACAAGGTTCCAAGTAGAGCTTCAACATGCAACAAGAAGAAATGGGAGTGAGACAAAACATTTGTTGAGCATGCAATTTAATGAAAACAACGATTAAACTGAAACAGGCTGTTTTACAGCTGATCAAAAGTATAGGACCACATGCCTTTAAAAGGCCAAATCTGTGCAAAGATGTGGATTCATTGTCATTTTCTGTCAGGTAGTCACACGTTCTGATGGCAAAGGCAAAAAAACTCTCCCTTTTTGAACGTGGTCGGGTTGTTGAACTGCATAAGCAGGGTCTCTCACAGCGCGCCATCGCTGCTGAGGTGGGACGCAGTAAGACACTAAGACAGTCATTTGGAATTTCTTAAATGATCCTGAGGATTATGGAATAAAAAAGTCAAGTGGAAGACCCAAAAAAATTTCACCAGCACTGAGCCGGAGGATCCAATTGGCTGTCCGTCAAGACACTGGACGATCCTTGACCCAAATTAAGGCCGTTACTGGTGCTGACTGCAGCCCCATAACCATCAGACGGCATCCGAGACTGAAGGGCTTCAAAAACAAAAAACGTCTTCAAAGACCTCGTCTCTTTGAACGCCACAGAACTGCTCGTTTGGACTTTGCAAGAGAGCACCAAACATGGGACATTCAAAGTTGGAGAAATTTTTATTCTCTGATGAGAAAAAATTTAACCTTGATGGTCCTGATGGTTTCCAACGTTACTGGCATGACAAGCAGATCCCACCTGAGATGTTTTCTACGCGCCACAGTGGAGGGGGCGCCATAATGGTCTGGGGTGCTTTTTCCTTCAGTGGAACAATGGAGCTTCAGGAAGTGCAGGGGCGTCAAACGACCGCTGGCTATGTCCAGATGTTGCAGAGAGCATTCCTCATGACTGAGGGCCCTCGTCTGTGTGGTAACGACTGGGTTTTTCAACAGGACAACGCTACAGTACACAATGCCCGCAGGACAAGGGACTTCTTCCAGGAGAATAACATCACTCTTTTGGCCCATCCTGCTTGTTCCCCTGATCTAAACCTTTGGGGATGGATGGCAAGGGAAGTTTACAAAAATGGACAACAGTTCCAGACAGTTGATGCCCTTCGTGCGGCCGTCTTCACCACTTGGAGAAATGTTCCCACTCACCTCATGGAAACGCTTGCATCAAGCATGCCGCAACGAATTTTTGAAGTGATCAACAATAACGGTGGAGCTACTCAGTACTGAGTTCATGTTTGGAAGTTTGATTTCTGTTTTGGGGGGGTTTACGGGTTTTTTTGGAGGTGTGGTCCTATACTTTTGATCAGCTGTAAAACAGCCTGTTTCAGTTTAATCGTTGTTTTCATTAAATTGCATGCTCAACAAATGTTTTGTCTCACTCCCATTTCTTCTTGTTGCATGTTGAAGCTCTACTTGGAACCTTGTTAAGATCCAACCATGCAAAATATGATTTTTTGCCATTTTTCAAGTGGTCTTAAACTTTTGATCAGGACTGTATATATATATGTAGATATGTAAATTTGTATATGTATATATATGTTTATGTGGATGTGTATATACGTATGTATATGTAGATATGTGTATATGTAGATATGTATGTATATATGTTTATGTATATATATGTTTATGTGTGTGTGTGTGCATATTATATATATAAAAGACAGCAACACTCATAACAATGACAACACAATTACATTGACAATCCATGTTACGTTATTTTTAAAATGTTTCCTTTTTTTTCATAACCTCTTTAACACATTACTTCTCCGCTGCGAAGCGCGGGTATTTTGCTAGTGTATATATATATATATATATATATATATATATATATATATATATATATATATAAATGTGCCATACATTTCAACTCTCTGCGAATGAGTTCTATGTGGTCATCTGCTTCATGGCTCAACTGTTGCTGCTCCCAGATGCTTCCTCTTCACAGTGATAGTAATTGCAGTTGAACTGGGTAGTTCTAGCAGAATAGAAATTTCATATACTGACTTGTGGCAAAGGTGGTAGCCTATGATGATGGCATGAATGACAGGATGTGTTGACTGGATGCTGTAGGTTTTTAAATGTTAGGTTTTCTTTCCAAATAAAAGAAATAACAGATCACAACTCAATCATACAAATGGAAATTACATAGTAAGTATATAAGTATGGTTCAAAAGCAAACCTTAACTCTGCATTCAACATTCACCCGAATAAGAGGGCCTCTTCTAAAATTGTCCTTTTTATAGGATTGCACATCAAGTAAACTACAGTTTGAGGCCAACGATGCTTACTTTACCATTACATTAATGGTTTCTTAAGAAATCCTGAATAGGTTCTAATCAGGAGAATGTGTTGTTTTGTTTTTTTTTTTCCCCTCCAATTTGAGGTAATATAGAACATTCCTACTCTGTTATATAGGGTGGATTTATAAAACGCGTCCTCACGCAAGTTGTGTGGTTTTCTATAACACATTTTTATCCTATTTGATGTTGCTCCAGATATTGCTCTTAAGACTTTAGGGTTGATTTTAAATCCAAGACTACCCAAGATGTATAAACATTTTTTCCCCCAAAAATGGTACAATTGTAGGACATTCCTCAAACAGATGACCTAATGATGCAGGCACTTGATGACGTCACTCACTGTTTTGTTATTGTTTTGAGTACATTTTATACAAATGATTTGTGACTGATTATCAAATGAATACCGGAAGCAGTAGATAAGTCAGAGGAAAGAGCAAACAGGTTTTTGGAAAGGGAGAAGCTGTACTGACCAGATCTTTGCTTAACACAACATCATTGAGCAGTGTACAGAGTGGTAGAGACAACTGTACATGACTTTTGTTGATTTTTGAAAAAGCCTTTGACAGCGTTCACAGAGAGTGTCTTCGGCATATCTTGAGACCCTTTGGAATTCCACAAGATTTGGTGAAGCTTATTAACCTTCCTCTTGTGTTAGGGTCTGCACCGACCCGTTTTTAAATTTTAAATGCATACAAGAATCACATAAATTTGTTTATTGCATCAAGGCTTTTTGACTTTATCAGGAACCTCTATTTCAACAAAATAAAGCAAAAAAAAATATTTTTACTAAATTATAAAATGCTCTGGTTGAAATTATGACCTTTGTGTTGTTGGGGTCGGTTTCGACCCAGTTATGATAATACGATGATAAAGCAATAATTAGAGCCAAAACTGAAATCCTAAGTGCACTGTCAGCTGACACACTGACAACCAGCTCCTCTCCTAATCATGTGAGCTTTCTCATTTTGCGTGGCTTTCCAGTATACCTGCACAAAAACAAAACAAACAAAGACGGGCATGTCCAGACATGTGAGGTGAATTCACTCATTTGAATGGCCATTTAACTTGCAGATAGATAGATAGATAGATAGATACTTTATTAATCCCAATGGGAAATAGTGCACATTTACAATTTGCAGCATGCAAAAATGAGAAGAAGATTTACAGTGAGCCAAGTTCTGGATCATATTTTTGGTGAAAATGAAGGAGAGGACACAGAGCAGCATAGCGATTCAGATGAGCAGGTTTCTGAGGAGGAAGACAATGTGGAGTATCATCCAGAAGACACAGACACATCTGATGAGTCGGATGAGGAGGTCACTGGTGCTGAAGCTGCTCCTGCTGAAAGATTCGAGTCCAAAAATGGCAAGATCTTTTGGAGCTCAGTACCTCATGATGTACATGGCAGGGCAGCTGTTGCAAATGTCATCAAAATGACCCCTGGAATCACAAGGTTTGCACTGACCAGAGTCAGTGACATCAAAACATGTTTTGAGCTATTTATGCCATTGTCACTAAAAAGAATCATCATTACTATGACGAAACTTGAAGGAAAAAAAGTCCATGGCGACATGTGGAAAGACATTGATGAAGAATACCTGGATGCTTTCATTGGTGTTCTTCTTCTTGCTGGAGTGTACAGATCCTGCAATGAGGCCACTGATAGTCTATGGGACGCATCAACAGGCAGAAATATTTTCCGGCCAACAATGTCAGTTCAGACATTTCAAATGATATCAAGAGTCCTCAGATTTGACAACACAGAGACCAGAGTGAGATCTGACAAGCTTTGTCCCATCAGGGATGTCTGGGAGAGATGGGTGCAGCTCCTTCCGCTGATGTTCAACCCAGGGCCAGAGGTGACAGTGGATGAACGTCTTGTCCCTTTTCGAGGAAAATGCCCCTTCCGGCAATACATACCCAGTAAGCCAGGGAAATACGGCATAAAAATCTGGGCAGCCTGTGACGCAAGAACCAGCTATGCCTGGAATCTACAGATTTACACAGGCAAAGCTGCGAGTGGCATCCCTGAGAAAAACCAAGGAAAATGTGTGGTCCTCGATATGACCACTGGACTGCAGGGTCACAATATCACTTGTGACAATTTTTTTACCAGCTATGACCTCGGACAAGAACTTCTCAAGAGGAAACTTACCATGGTGGGAACAGTGAAGAAAAATAAACCTGAGTTGCCTGCTGAAATCTTGCAGGTGAAGGGCAGGGCTCCACTTTCCTCAAAGTTTGCTTTTACAGACACCACCACTGTTGTCTCATATTGTCCAAAAAGAAACCGGAATGTGATGCTCATGTCTACTTTTCACAAAGACACAGCTGTATCATCAGGAAGTGACAAAAAAAAACGACAATTATCCACGACTATAACAAAAACAAGGGAGGAGTGGACAACCTGGACAAGCTGACAGCCACATACACATGCCAGCGAATGACCAGAAGATGGCCAATGGTTGTGTTTTACAATATCCTTGATTTGTCTGCATATAATGCATTTGTGTTGTGGAGCCACATCCACCAAGGGTGGAACTCAACCATAAAAAACAAGCGGAGACTGTTTCTTGAGGAGTTGGGAAATTCCCTTGTCAAGGCACACATTAGGCGAAGGGAACAGGTGCCCCGAGACCCAGACGCTGCAGCCTTTTTCAGACATCTGCAGAGCTCACCCAGCACTCCATCCTCACCATCAGCAACACAGAGAGAATCTGCATCAGCATCCTCCTCAGCCAGCCCTGCCTCAACACCAACCGAAACAGCCCCAACCCCAGTCAGGCCGCCTGATTCGAAAAGAAAGAGGTGTCAGGTCTGCCCAAGCAATAAGGACAGAAAGACAAATGTATTGTGTTTCAACTGCAAGAAATATCTCTGCAAAGAACACTCAAAAAGTGTCACTTTTTGCCACACATGCCTCTAAACACACACATACACAAGCATGTTCTTGCACACAGAGGTTTTTACTCTGATTTAGCTTTGTATTAGTTTTGGAACTTGTAATTGATTTCTATTTGTTTGATTTTCTTGATTGTTTTTTGTTTATTTGACCATGCAAATATATATCTTGATGTAAATATCTATGGGTCGAAATTGACCCGTAACACCATAGATGTCACTTTAGTTATTAATATTAAAATGAAAAAATAAATAAATTTATTTAAGAGATGTGTTCTATACCCCTCAGTATTAGTCAGGTAACACAAGAACCTTTTATTTATTAATATGATTCTCTTGAGGTTCATTTTACCATTTTTTTAAATTGAAATCAAGGGGTATACTGACAAAAAAAGGCCCAGAGGCCCACACCAAAAGTATTAAAACCAACATTTTCATGGATAAGGAAGCCTAACAAGGTAACCAAGCGATGAGAAACAAATTGGATGACAGCTTATTGTTTTTAGTGTATTTTATAGCTGATTTAATACATGGGTCAAAACCGACCCGTTAACATAAGAGATGATAACAGAAAGCTAACACAAGAGGAAGGTTAAGAGTTTCTATGCCAACCCCTACTGCAGTGTGGGCTACAGTGACTAGCATTTTGAAGTGAAAATTGCTGTGCACCAAGGATGCATAATGTTTGTTGCAGTGTTCAGTCTTGCTATTGACTGGATTATGCGGCAGACCAACAATGACCTATCCTGAGAGGCACTGGATGGACGCCTTTCACAACACTTGAAGATCTAGACTTTACAGCCGATATCGCAATGCTGTCACATACACACCGCCAAATGCAGGAGAAGCCAAGACCGCCTAAGCACCGTTGCTACTGCATTAGGGCTGAAGGTAAACTGGAAAAAGATAATGTTCCTAAACACTGAGAATCCCGTGCCTGTGAAGATTAATGGGCAGGAGTTGCCGATCACAGACATGTTCACTTATCTCAGCAGTGTAGTCAGAATAGAGGTAGGTGCTGGAATTGATTTTCAGAGCAGGCTCAGTAAGGCAAGAAATGCCTTCAGAACTATGAACTGTGTGTGGAGATCAGTTCAGTATAGTATTCACACCAAGCTGTGCCTCTCCCAGAGTTGTCTCGTCAGTACTACTATATGGATCCGGGCTTTGGAGAATAGCGGGAAGCAACAATGCCAAACTTTCATCCTTTCAATCATGTCTCAGAAGGATATGCCGCATCTTTTGACCACAGAATGTTAAAAACCAAGAACTCCTTACCAAGTGCCACCAAGCTGACATGAATACCATTCCAATAACAAGGCAATGAAGGTGGATAGGCCAGGTGTTGAGGTGGGATGCAGATTCCATCACCAAAACTGCTCTGCACTGGACACCAGAAGGTAGAAGAAGAAGCAGGGTGCCCAATAACAACTTGATAGCATACAGTTGACCTGGGGAATTGTGGAGAAATTGGCCAAGATAGAAGACAAGGGTGGATGAACTTTGTTGCTGCCTTAAGTGCCAATGAGCATGATAGGCATTCCTGACTGATATGTGATTGATGAACAATTTTTAGGTGAAATAGGGCATGCTGAGCACAGTTTGAATTAGACCAGTGATTTTCTAGTTCAAGTTTTCAAGTATTCTGTTATATAAAATCATTGCTGTCTGCTTAATTATGTAAAGTCTTTGCTTTACACAAGGAACCATGGAATATAATACATACCAGCAACCCCGCAATTCTCGAAAGAATCGCAAATCCAAGACAGGCAATCACTTTGTTTCCTCCGATATTTGTAGGGATGAAATATCATGGAGGGTGGGTGCGTCCACAGTGCCACTCACAGTATGGCGGCGACGTTGACGTACGATTCTGCTAGTCATGAGGCGTGTTTCAGAAGCGCGTTGTAGGCGCCTTCGTGTATTGTTTTTATCCATGCAGTCTCGCTTTTGGCAGCGGTGGTAGTGTGAACGACTTGCCTGTTGCCTCTGGCATCTGTGCATATATACTGTACAACCCGGCGTGCACGCTGCACTCATAATAACCGCTTTTCCAGCAGGGTGATCTACCACGTCCACATCACGATTTATGTACTCCATCAGCGACTTGTAGTTATCGGCCCTCAGTGCAGGTTGGTTGTTTTTAATCCATTGGAGATCATGTGATTGTGCTCGAACGTAAACATCACCTATGTATTGTTGAGTTAGCTTTCCTGCATTGATTAATGGATTAAACTCGTCTCTCACTGAGTGTCTGTAGGACAAATATTCTTTCATTGATACCTGTGATCTTTTCTGTGCTTGATTTGTTTTATATCTGCAAATTCCAGCACTCCATCCTTCCTGGCCAGTTGGAAACAAAATGGGGTATGTCAAAGTATCAAGTTTAGGTTGGTTGGTTCCATCAGGACGTAAGTGCATGAGAATATCGCAGTGAAACTTAGGCTCACCGTCTTTACTTTGAGACAGAATTGCCACTTCATTAACGTTGGGAACATTGTATCGTCTCGGATCCTGTTCTTTGTCCTTTATTAGCACTACGGCAATTTTAGTTGGTGCCACACCGTCCGCCCCTGCTTTTGTATTGGCTTCTTTTTCAACCTCGTAGCATTTTTATAGAGTTTGCTAATGGGCGATTGTTTATGACTTCAGCTGCGTTTCTCATTATTAGCTGTGTGCATTGCTTGTTTTCAGGAAGGTTCATTCATTGATAAGCTGCGTCATCTAGATCTAACACACACATTTGGGCACATTTGCAGTGGTGATTTGGCTCAGGGTGCACTGTTCCAATCCGATGCAATATTTGTCCACACACGCAAAAGCAGTATGGGCCATTCCCAGGTGGTGGCTTGATATTTACCCCGGTAGATGAAAAGGCAAATGAACTATTGTAGGATCTAATGCATTCCATAAAGCTTTTACTTATCCAAAGGAGGCAGCTTAACTTGACCTTTTTGACAACAACGTGTAGCCCTTCTGCAGTTTCTTTTTGGATCCGTGCCTCTCTTGCATGTAGTGTTTCAGAAGCGCGTTGTAGGCGCCTTCGTTCATTGTTTTCATCCATACGGGCTCGGTTTTGTGTTTCGTTTTGGAGCCATGAATTCTTTGCTTCTGGTGTTTGTGAGGCGCGTTGTAGGAGCCTCCGTTTATTGTTTTTATCCATGCGGTCTCGTTTTTGTTTCTCTGTTACTGAATTACCGTTATGTGATTCAAACATGCCACACACACTGCTGGCACAGTGGATTAGAGCAAGTTTAGTTTACAGGTTGTGTTGTTTGGGCGCCACCTACTGACTCTGGGAAGCCACTGTGTTTGACTCTGGGGCACTGCGGCACAGTGCGCATGCGCTTTGGTGTGTCCGCCGCGCATAAATTAAACTGCCGTTTAGTAATATAGATATGATGATTGCTTTTTTGATTCATTATTTTATGGCTGGTTATTCTGTCTAAAACCACCTAGAAAAATATACTTAAAAATATATTTGGGTTATTAGAAGAAAAGTACAAGTTTTTTTTTTTTTAATTCAGTACAATAAACATAGTATTGTGATTAGTCCCAGGGATAGCTACAGTGGAAATTCAACTTGAGCTACAACAAAATAGTTTAAAGAGCAGTGCTGACTTAAATTTAAAATAAATGTTTGGAATGTAGTGTGAGATGTATATTTTAGTTAAAAGGAAACAAAATCTACTGCAGATTTTAGTTAACTTCAAAGATAAGCTAATATGGAGAAATTAAACCAATTTTGCTCATTTTAATTTTGGTGACAGGACTTTAGAATAAATTTTCAAGAATAAACAGCATGTTGATGGTCTCCTTGCTACTGTCTCATATAGGACAATGCACTGTTTAAAGCCCGTATTTTTAACCCACTTTCAAATGTATTGAAAGGACTAAACATTTGAATCTTGGTTATTGGCTAAAATAACCACCTTAGTAGCCTGTAGAGGCAATTTAAAATAGTCAGTTGACTGATAGTGCTGTGCCAGTATTGCAGACATTGTACCACACAGCAGCAGTGAAGGTGGGCCCAAATCCTCAAGCATTGTCAATTTGTAGCCCATATCTTTGCTACAGACATAAACCTTTCATAGTGACTTAAAAATTGAAATTGCAAGCATAAACCGCTAAAATAAGGATGATATGCTGCATTGCTGTAATGCCACTCTGACAGAAGTGTATATTCAGTAGGTCCATTACCTCTGAGGATTAGGAGGGGACAGTTTTTAAGTTTTTCTTTTTTCTGAAGAAACTTGGGGTACATTCTCCTATTCCTAGGGAATGCGTAGGTGGTATCAAACCAGTCACGGTTTATATTTTTTCCAGCATGCCCTGGATCACTTTTTTGACTTACATTAATGTTTGTTTTTATTTTTCTTATTTTTGTATTGTTACACCATTCTCAGTGTTTAGTTTGAATCACTTTTGTTTTCCATTTCTGACCAAATTTCCTTTTTTATTTTCTTCTTCCCCTTTCAGGCCAGTTGGGATGCCAAAAATGGAAAAAGTTTACCTTCATAATCCTAGTTCAGATGAAGCAATTATTTTAGTATCAATTTCTGCAACAACATCACATTTTCATGCATCTTTTTTTCAAAATAGAGTAAGTAATTAAAGTTTGTGTTTCTCCTGTGTTTTTGGGTGCGTATTCTTTTTGTATTTGGGAACCGTATAAGAAATTTAACCAGATCTGGTAAGAAAAATAGCATTTGGTACTTTTTGACCACAAACATTGTTTCTGAAGTACAGTATTCAAGGTAACTCCTATATGTACAGAATTGATTGTTTCTTCCAACAGCATTATACTTTGGGGCAAGGTGGGCAAAAAATCTTAACTTTACAGTATAATAGATGTATATGCATTTGGCTGATTGGCTATACTTTTGAAGTAAAAATAACTTGATGGAAATAGAAATATAAACAAATGTATATTTTTCAAAGTGCTTTATGACTTTGTTTACCGCAGGTGACAAAATATTTGTAAATTAGTTTGAGTACGGAATATATTTTATGGTGGATTATTGCATTCTGTAGTTAGTTAGATACCTACTAATGAACTATTGGCAAATGAAAGTTCCATGAAAAAGTATTTGCTATTTTCCTGATTACCTGTATTATTCTGTGTAAAAATTGTACACAATAATTTTTCAGCTCTTCAATGAAGAAGTAACCATTTATTAAATGTTATCCAACACCAAAAATTAGCAGTATGTGATACAGTAATTGTTCCCTTACACTCCTAACTGGATGTACCTGTAATTTTAATTAATATAGCTATACGTTTAATAATAATAGTAGTACATTTTAGTGATTAAATATCTGTTTAACAAAGTTAAAAAGTTTAACAGCTTTAAGTCAGAAACAATTGTTTTTCAAGCATTAACTGTTCATTTATATTTCTCCCACAGTGTATCCCCTTAGGTTTAGATTTAGGTTTGGATTTGGCTTGTCCACTTAGTTATGCTTCTTTTTGACATTGTAATGTAGACTGAATTCATGGACCTGGACCCACTTGTCACGAATAAAGAAACCAAGTCCTAATACAGCAAATCCTCCCCATACTGTTACACTACTATGCTCCCATTTGACTGTTGATAGGATGAATTAAACTTTGGAATACTGTTACATAATTGGACCCATCCAAAAGGCTCCAATTACGTCTGATAATGTCCATAGAGACATTTATGTTCATCTTGGTTAGCAGTGGTTTCTTTCTACTGCTATCCAATGAGGCTAATTATTCTTGCCTAATGTATTCCTTTGTTTTTCTTAGAATCTTCTTTGATTACCTGGATGATTCTTCAAAGGCTGTTATAAACTGGGGGGAAAAATACTAAAAACCTATTTAAAGAGACACATTAAAATAAAAAATTAACCATTTTAACCTGCCCAGCGAGCTGTCCTGATCTTAGTTTGATTTTCAACGTTAGCAAAGCGTTGAATCCAACTGTTAGTTCAAGCTTAGAATGATTGCAAGACGTTACCAATTAGAAATGAAGAGTGGTAGAAGCTATGAGCAGTATGTTAGGAGGGTTTTCGCAAATTGTAGGGAAAGATACTGTTAATACTGTCCAGGTGGTATTTAATACGTTATCCCAGAAAAACAACTACATGCTGTTTGAACAGATGTCATCTGTTGCATTTTATTGTTGGTTAGCCCTTTTAAAATATGATAAATGTTAGCAATTATTACTGAAAATACTGAACATGATTTATAGTGCCTAAAATGTAAGGGTGTCAATAATGTTAGCCACAGTTGTTGGTAGATTACTTTGCTACCAGTACAAATTCCAGCTATATGGTACCCAACTGGGGGTTGTGAACATCTGTGTACCAGCTTTAGTGCCTTTCCTTTGGGGATAACTAGGGTTTTTTTTTTTTTTTTGCCTTACCTTTAACTGTTTAGGAAGAGTCAAATAAGGGATGCTTGAATGGGTAAAGTCGCCTTTTGAATGTATTTAGTTGTATCCATTAGATGGCAGCAAAGGTGGCAAGATGAACAAACTTGCACACTTGAGCCCTTTTCAAATACTTGAAGTTGCTCTCATCACAAAAACATTTTGTAGAAAATATATTTTGTGTATTATTTATTGACTAGCTGATTACCCAGTGGCTTTGCTTTCTGAGTGCATGGGAAAAAAATAAAATGTAGTCTATGTTATTAAACAGTAAAACATTAAAGATACATTGAGCACTACTGGAGTGGTTTCAGGTAAACTACATTTTAAAGGCGGTGTAACACAACAGGTAAGTAGTACTAACAGTAGCTAAAATGTATTTGGATAATCTGCCGGTAGTAGATCCTTTGTGAAAGGTGCTACACGATGGCTGTGGTATAGAAATTATATTTTCTATGTGATTGTCCAAATTTCTGCCTGACAACCTTGCACTACGTGCCTGTGATTTAAGAGAAAAATAATTCTGATAAATGTTAACGCTGCCCTTCCATGCTTAACGGGCAGAAGGTCCAAACAAGTCCAGCACTTTACATGAAGAGGTCTGTACATCTCATTAGATATAAACTCTCCATCTTCTTAAAATAATTGATCACAAAAGCAACCTTGAATGTTGCGGGGTTTTAGTGACCGGAACTCACCTTAAGGGACAATAAGTAGTCGTGCAGGGCAATTTACAAACAGTCCTGCTTCGATGTCGCTGATTACACTCATTTGCCAAGATTTCCACTATCCCGAGAGCCGACGGGGCACTTGAAGTGTCACAAACAGTGCGAGAAGAGAGGACGCTGCCCGAAACTGTGAAGCTCTCGACCCGGCGGAGCAGCCAGACATTCCACACCTCCCAGCGTCCACTTTGTTCTCATGACCCCTCGCCGTTGAAAGCGGTCTCGTCTTCACATTGTTTACAGCTCGGCGCAGTTAAAAAGTAGAAAGACGTAAAGCTGTTTTCCTCATCTCTTCTACTATCAAGTACTGCCAACTAAAAAAAAGTTACAATGTGGCCGTTTCCGCGACAGTCACGTGGACGAATAAATAAAACTTCTCTGTCAGAACACGCGGACGGCTCAGCGCTGTAGTCCAGAGAGGAGGGCTGGGAGCGAGTAACACAGGGCGCACTTCTATAGGATAGATCAGCGTGTTTGTGTTTACTTCTTTTCAATATCAGTAAAATAACTCTGACACAAATAATAATTTGTAAAGACGATATAAAAATGGCGTCCACAAACGAAGTGATTAGTTCCTGTATGTTCTGTGGTCATATGTAATTTCCATATCGCGTGGTCATATGTAATTTCCATTTCAAACACGAAAAGAATTTTTATAAAATATATATATATATATATATATATATATATATATATATATATATATATATATATATATATATATATATATATATATATATATATAGATAGATAGATATATAGATATAGAGATATATATATAGAGATAACTTGGAATCTGCACTATTAGATGAGGATTTTGAGTTGTCTGAAGAAAGTAACCGTGGTAGTGCTCCCGAAAACAAACATTACCAGTTCAACACCTATTGCACTGTGACTTAGCAGTGCATTGCTTTAAACAAGATGGTGCACTTCAATTGCCTTGTCTGCAGTGTTCACTCTTCTAGCATGCCTAACCCCAGACTATTGCCAGGTGTGCTAGAGTACTACAGAAGAATGTTTTTATTTTATAAAGGCCGAACAAGGAGTGTAAAGTATAATTACATTGAACAGAAAGCAAACCCTTCTGCATCTCTTGGCCTTACTACACATGTTGCATCCCTGTTCATGAGGTGTGGTGACTCTACCACTTGCCCAGTACAGAATATTTTCACCACCCCACTCCCAAGCTACACACTCTCCCTGACCTTCCCACCCCTTTTTGTTAACACCCTAGCCACTTACCAGACAAGAATACTTTCTAAAGGTCTCCTCCAAACTCCACATGTAACAGACCTGTAGTATCGGGAACCTTTTTAAGATTCAGCCCAGTGCTATTTCCATGGTTACTCTAGGAACTCGTTTTGATGCACAAAATGCCTTCTTTTACTAGGCAATGCCTTCTTGTACTAGGGTTATCTTTCCACAGAATCCTCCGGAAGCACCAGGTACACCTGCACCAGCAGATCTAATTAAATGTTCTGGTGTCCTGATAACTAAGAAGTGGTTCCATAATGTGCAGTCAGGGTCCAAATATATATTTTCTTGGCTTCCTTGATATCACCTGTTGACCAGATGGACTTCTGCCTTGCTACATAGGAGACTTTTGCCCTTTGTCTTTCTTGTACAGGCTCTCTTGCCACAATGCAACCAATTTGTTGTCTTCACACATCCGCAAACATCCCATGGCCATGCTTGCAAAAGACTGAGCACTGAGTCGCTTCCTGATTTGTCAATGGGAACTGAACCTTTGTTTGAGCTCGCAACACGTCACACACCTGACAAACTAAATATTTCCCAAATATTTTTGACATGTCAAAGAACCATCAGGAGCCCGCAAGTCTCCATTTTAAAAAAGAATAACAATTTTATGTTGAAACCGACAAAAGTAATTAGTCTTTATTCAATGAAGTGGGGAAAAAAACAGTCATGGACAAAAAATTTTTGGACCCCTTAGAAATTAAGCCATTGGATTGAAGTGATGCCTTAAGCAGGCTAATTACTCTACTTGGCATCACTGGTATCCTTCAGTATAATCAATCGCTCGCCCTATTTGAATAGAGCAAATAACTCTCTCAGCTGTGTTGTTGTTGTTGTGTGCATTACATTGAACATGGAAAGGAGAAGAAAACACAGAATTGTTTAGAGAGTAAAGGAAGATGGTAATAGCCAAGCACAGGCAAGGTAAAGGCTACAAATCATCCTAAAGAATTTCATGTTCCTTTGACCATGATGATGATGTTGTAGTAGTAGTAAAATGTATTTATTTCTCTCTCTCTCTCTCTCTCTCTCTCTCTCTCTCTCTCTCTCTCTCTCTCTCTCAAGCTCCAAGCACGTCACAAATACTTAAAGAAATACAATAGGAATGTAAGCAAATATGAAATTAAGAGACTGTGTTTATGGAAGAAAAGGACAGACATTACAATTGTCATTTTATAGATGAATACTTGATAACATTTTTGGCTTTAAAAATGGATGTGTTTGATAAGTTTTAAGGCCTTTTTTTAATACAGATGCCCTGGTACCCATGGGCTCCATTATAAAACGCAAGAGTGAGTTGTTAATACTGGGGGGCTATCTTAATAACATTTTTGGAATAAACAAACAACCTTCCTTCGTCTGTCACAGTAATATTTTCAAGTTTTTGTATCTGTCCCAATGTGTTCGCTTCACATGCATGATAAACTGCATTAAGGTATGGGTACAATCTGTATCTGTTTAAACAGAGGCAATCAAAATTTAAACACAATAATTAAATCAGATTTTAAAAGAATGTCTTCTAAAAAAATATAACTAAATAAACAACACTTTTTCTATAGAAAAAAATTGTACAATAATAAAGACCAGGATGGAAAGCATGGGTTCTTTTTAGTGATGATCTCTACTAATGTACTACACACGATTAGGCAAAGACAACAAACTGACAAAATGAAATTTTGACTAATATCAATAATTTTGTGTGTCTGAGTTTATCTATCTATCTATCTAATTTGTAAAAGTACATGAATGTAGCTTGGCTGTCAATGGGAGCACTTTTATTTATTCATGTTTTTTTTGACTAAAGGTGACTTCCACTTTAAATACCAATAGAATGAAAACAAATGGATTACTCCAAAGTGGCAGAAGTAGTTAACTTTAATATTGATAGTATAGTTTGTTTTAATCATTTAAATTATTTTCTCTTACAGATAATTCCACCTGGTGGAAACACCTCATTTGATGTTGTTTTCCTAGCAAGAGTAGTAGGAAATGTAGAAAATACTTTATTTATTAATACATCACATCATGGAGTGTTCACTTACCAGGTGAGGTTTTGGATAATTTTCCACAGACTGTTTTATATTTAAGGGTGTTTTTGCTATTGTTATACACTATGCTTGTCCATGTAACCACAAATAGAATGACCATGTATCTTTTACAGTGTAATTTCTAATATTTTTTTCCTTCAATTTCAATTGTGTTTTGTTTAAGTATGCATTTTTCTGAGTGTGTATTTTTTCCTTTAAATACATTCATAATCAGTGCTATTAAATTTTGTTTCAGTAAAATGAGAAAACATCTTGACTTGTCTGTTTTAAATAACCATAATACTTTATACATTACATTTGCATTTTTTCCCTCTTCACTGCATTCAAGGTAAAGTCAAATTGATAAAACACTTAAGTTGATAAAGGAAACATTTGAATGCCCTGTTCCTTTATACAGTGCTGTGAAAAAGTATTTGCCACCTTCCTGATTTTATTTTTTTTGCATATTAAATGTTTCAGATCATCAAACAAATTTAAATATTATATATAATAACCCAAGTAAACATAAATTGCAGTTTTTAAGTGATTATATTTATTAAGGAAAAAAAACTATCCAAATACTTTTTTTCACAGCACTGTATCTCTCTTTAAACACATTGGGAAATTTTGGACATATAAGTTTTAATAAATAGCATTTTGTTGATGTTGAAACAATATGGCAAAGATTTTTGTAATTTCCTCCTCATCGTCACTGTAAAAGATTGGTCAATACCTACAGGAAGCATCAATGTAGTGTAGTGGATAAAGCTTTGGACTTCAAACCCTGAGAATGTGGGTTCAAATCCTGCTACTGACGCTGTGTGACAGTTATCCAGTCACTTCACCTTCCTGTGCTCCAATTGGGAAAACAAAAGAGAAATGTAACCAATTATATCAGAAATGTTGTAAGTCATCTTGAATAAAGGTGTTGGCCAAATAAGTAAATGTAAATGTATATTTTTGTAGTTAATACTCTAGATTAGGTATAAGTGTGTGTTAATCTTAATTAACTCTTCCCCACCCCTAAGCAGGAAAAAGCCGATTTGTTTATGTGATCAAATTTTGGGCTTTCACTGTAAATGTAGCAAGATTATTATTGGATTTCCTACTGAGGTATGCAGAATGCTGAATAACGTTTAAAAACCAACTTTCCTAGTGAACCAGTGTGAAGTATACTTTGCCAGTTGACAGAACTGTTGTCACTTTTCACATGGAGAAAATGCATTGCTTGAACTGCTGTCTTGAGAACCTAGCATCATCTTTGCAAATATGGAGGACCAATTAAATGTGTGGGGTTGTCACAGAGCACTTTTTCTTTCAATTATTCGTTGTCTGCATATAGGTCAGTTTTGTTGTTATGAAGCAAGACTGCTTTAAAAATGGGTTTAAAGTGCTGCACATTGTAGTTAATTATTTTTATCTCAATCATTACTATATAAAAACTATTAGGCAGTGTTTATGGAGGTAGAAAAAATACAAAGCCATTGTTCAAGTTCTTGAACATGTTCAGTCAACAGATTGCAAGAATATTATGTAATTGCTGCAAATGTTATATTTTCTGGTATTTTTTGGACCATTTAGCAAAATAAGTGAAACCGTGAATGAAACAGAGCAATTGTTTGTTTTATTGCATGTTATATGCATAATCAACAATGTCTGTTGATTATGCTTATTATACAACTCGCTCTACTTAGATCAGTGTTCCTTAAAGCTTTTATAATTAGTTATATGAAATACGATCAAGAAATAATTCTAAATATATGCATGTAAAGTATATTTATATTTTTGTGATAAAAGATGTAATAATAAAAACTGTTTTAATGATTTTGGCATAATAAATGCAAATTGAGAAGGTTGTGCTGCTATTGTATGACACAAATCCTCAATATTTGTTGTATTGTGAGATAGCTTTAATGAAGGTGTCATATTTTCCCTATTTTGTTGTTTTCTTTTCGTTGTATTGAGTCAAAACTTTGATTTCACATAAGCATGAAGAAGCAAACGAGAGTGGGGCTCTAAATGCTTGCATAATTTACCTCATTCACTATAATTTACTTAAAATTTTGTTTAACATTGGTCAAAAGTTAAAATAGTCTTCAAATTTAACATTTTTTAAAATTGATAGGTGGGGTATTGTTTTAATAATACTTTTGTTACCCAAATTAATGTCCTTGGAAGAAAACAGAGATCTGTTTAAAACAAAAATACAAGATACTGTAACTTGGCTAGAGTTGCCAGAAGACTATGGTGTCGGCTTGATTTTATATCAGACCTTTGAACATATTTGTAAGATTTTTGACCATCAGACTAAATGCCATATTTGGGGTAAGCCGGGCTGCACAATATCAAAGACACCCCCCCACCCCCAAAACTTGAAGCATGGTTCAGGGCAGCATATTACTGTGGTGATGCTTCTCTGAAAGGCTTGTGAGGATAGGGGGTAAAATGAATGCAGCAAAATACAAGGAAACCCTATAGGAAGACCTGGAGATTGATGTCAAAAAAAGCAGTGTTGGAAGCAAGGAAGTCAATACGTTTTCACTGTATAGCTGATGAAAGTGGCACAAGAAACAAATCTTAAAGAAAATAGAGGGGAATGACCAATATCTTAATAGTGAATCATTCTGAATGCTGGTGATTTCAAACCAGGAATCCGGTGTCTATTAGGCATGTTCCATTCACGAACACTATAAGCTGGACCTGCTCTATCCAAATATTAATGACTTGAAATATAAACCTGTAGTACAGTCAGAGCAGGTTCTATCTACCCCATCTTACTGCCACCTACAAGCCTGTTATTGACAACAGCAGCTTTCATTTATCTATGGTGTGTGTGTGTGTGTGTCTGTGTGTGTGTGTGTGTGTGTGTTTTTGCTTATTTATGTATATCTATTTTTGGAGCTTGTATAAAATTTTTATTTCCCATTTGGAGACACTATTGATCGCATTAATGGAGAATTAGAAAATGAAATGAAAATGAGTTAGGTAAAACACATGGTTTCTTTGGAGACAATGAGTGTTATGCAGAGGAGAAACTGATTAAAGTGGATTAAAGTGGTTGAGAATGTGGATTGAAAGGCAGAGGATGATTGGGTAAAGTAATGCATGAATGTGAATGAGAAATGGGATGCTGAATATAACATGTTCAGAGGTGAAGTTACATAATATGAAACCTTGGTGAGCTTGGCGATTAAACCAGTGATGGAAGAGATCCCTAAAATATGACTCTAGAACATAATTACTGAAGTGCAAAGTAAAGCTTATTTTTTTCCAAATACAATCCGTGTAGTCATAAGATTTTTTTTTTTCTTTTTTTCAGAAAAGAGGCATTTATGCTTGATAAAGAAAATTGATTTTCCAGATTATTCAATTATAGATGGCACAAACTCCATGTAGTTGTAAATAAAACACATTATATTATCCAGTGTTGTACAAATTGTCTCGCATAAAACTGATGCAGTAAGCAGATTTGGTAACTAGTCTTGGTAAACGTGACTGTAAAGCATTTTATTTGTGTAAAAATCATATGTTCTTTTTGTTTTGTTTCTAAAAGTTACCCTATGAAAATATTTTGATAAACTGTATTTTGTGTTTGATTGATACTGTACATAAGAATTTTTTAGCAATGTACATTTATATAACTCATTTGTAAGCACAACTAATTTACGTCTTGGGCTCACAGTCTACTTAACTCTGTACCTGTTTTACTTGTGGATGAAGTTAACACTATTAAAGTTTTCTTTTATTTTCTCCTTTTAGGTGTTTGGTGTTGGGATTCCCAATCCTTATAGACTCCGGCCCTTTATTGGAGCAAGAGTTCCTGTAAATAGCAGTTTTTCTCCTTTAATAAATATACACAACCCACACAGTGAGCCCTTGCAGGTACATTATATTTGTTAAAATGAAAATGTGATTGCCTTAGTGTTTTGAAACGTTGTGGCTGTTTCACTATATATTAGAAGTGTTTCTGATTGTACTTGAATTTTTTAAAGATTAATTTTAAAATATGTTTAACCTGCCACTGCATTCTATACTTTTACCTTCTCCAGTGTTTGGCTTGTATAACACTTCTTGCCTCCTTTTTTTTTTGTTAAATTTTTCTCTTTACATTTATTAATGCAATGTACTATGACTGTTTTCAGGTAGTAGAAATGTACTCAAGCGGTGGTGACTTGCATCTTGAACTCCCTACTGGTCAGCAGGGTGGTACAGTAAAGCTGTGGGTATGTATTAAAATTCTAGAAACGGCTATTTTAAATATATTTATTTTGCATGATTGTCTTATGGCAATTAAAAGATTCTATGAATATTCTTGATAAAATATAGTAGGAGACCCGTTTCCAAAATCATCACTATCACAAACATTGGGGGAAATCAGCACTTGATCCCCTGCTGAATTTGTAAGTTTGCTCACTTAAAAAGAAATGAACAGTCTAATTTTTTGGTAGCTTCATTGTAATGGAGAGAAACAGAATATCAACCAAATATCCAGAAAAAACACATTACTTAAGTTATACATTGATTTGCATGGCATTGAGAGAATTAAGTATTTGATCCCCTACAATCCAGCCAGAATTCTGACTCCCACAGATTGGCTGTGTGCCCCTGTGGCACATAGATTACAATCAAGCAATCAATTACTGACACTTCTGATCTCAACTAGTTACGTGTATAAAGCACACCTGTCCACAGAATCAGATTCTTCAATTCCAACCTCTCCATCACCATGGGGAAGACCAGAGAGTGGTCAAAGGACGTCATGGACAAGATTATAGGCCTGCACAAGGCTGGAATGGACTACAAGACTACCAGCAAGAAGCTTGGTGAGAAGGTAACAACTGTTGGTGCAATTATTTGGAAACGGAAGAAATATAAAATGACCATCAATTACCCTTGGTCTGGAGGAGCGTGTTAATGATCTGAAGGCAATTGGGACCACAGTCACCCAGAACACCATTAGTAACGCACTATGCCGTAATGGATTGAAATCTTGCAGCACCCGCAAGGTCCCCCTGCTCAAGAAGGCACATGTACTAGCTAGTATTATGTTTGCCAGTGAACATCCTGTCAATTGAGTATGAATCGATAGAAATGTAAGACATGCAGACCTTGAGAGCAGTACCAAGATACCAAGAGGCTTTATTTACAAATGAAACAACTGAATATGCTAAAGGTGTCATTAAAACTATTTCCTACTCATCGTTATTAAATATCAAATGATTATAGAAGCAAAATGTATAAGATGTGTAAAATGTCAGTCCCTTCACAAGTGGACATGGCAAGGTGGTATGTTGCAAATTAGTAAATGAATCTCCTTATTTTTATATTAAATGTGTTTAAAATGTCAGTCCCTTCACAAGTGGACATGGCAAGGTGGTATGTTGCAAATTAGTAAATTAATCTCTCCTTATTTTTATATTAAATGTGTTTATTTTTAAATTTTAATTTATTATTTGAATGTGAATTTTTAAATTTTAATTTATTATTTGCATAAGTTTGGGCATTTATTAATTCATGCCTTATTTATGGGCCATGTTTACTTTAGTTAAACTTTTCTGCCTCACTCTGTGCTGTCTATGCAACGCAGCTGCAGAGAGCTTAAACAACTCGGCACATCCACATAAAAATGAAAGGCGGGAGTTTGCTTGAAGGCTTTTACTGGATGTACCTCGTTGTAAACGGAAATATATACAAAAGAAACATTGGTTCTACACCTGTAAATAACTAAGACAATAAATAATGATTTACAAAGCAATACATAGCAGGGAGTATACATTAAACAATAAAGCTTTAAAAGACACAAGATTTCCACGGTCGGATTGAGACAAAGAGAAGCATGTATAGTCAGTGGTCCAAATTGCTGCGTACCACAAATAACCAGACCCGGGGGTTTACATACCTAAAAATTCATTTCGGACATGCCTGAAACAAGAGATAAAGGGGTGCCTATGTGAGACACATGGGGTGTATTGTATTTAAATGCTTTTTATGGGACCTACAGGCTTTACAGGAGTTTCATAGACATTTATAACACCACTGTGAGTGTGTGGCATGACTGACAGATGTGTTAATAAATGACAAGATGAAGGGGGAGTACAGTTTGGTCACAACTAACGTGGGGCAGAACATCTACCATGATTGACATTTTCCCAGGCATACTTTTGGAGTGGACTAATTTTTTTTTTTTTTTAAATCTTCACACATATTGAAGTGCTAAAATACTGTCAATGTTGTTTAATTTGCTTCAGTTTACTTCACTGGCGGAATCGGAGACTTAGAACTGCGGTGTGTATATGCATCCTACACCTCCACCCACCCCCTTAATAAAACTAGCAAGCAATTAGCAAGTTGAATGCATATTTCAGATTGTATATTTTAAACAAAAATGTTAGTTTACAATCAGCTGCTGGTAAACTGGTACATCACTAATTTATATGTATATTAAGTGTATCACTTTCTCTGCATGGTGTCCAATCCAATTCTCACTTTTTTGCCATTTTTACAAACTTGTATTCATCTGATCAATTTTTTTTATATAATAGCCTACTTTATACTAATTGTTTGATTAGAAAAATGTAATCTAGATTCTCTTTCCTCCTCCTTTTATTGCCTCCTTTTCTTATGTGATATACAGTACCTTTGTTCATCTCGCTGAGAATTAGTTTGAGAGTTTCATCATTTTTTTTTTTCTTGTTTTGGTAATGATAATACAGGAAATTCCACCATTTGAAACCAAGGGTGTAATGAGGGCCAGCTTTTCCTCACGGGATGCTGATAATCACACTGCTTTTATACGGATAAAGACTAACATGTCTGCTGATGAGTTCATAATATTACCGGTGGAAGTAGAGGTTACTTCAGGTAGGAATTGTATCTTTGCCTTATGTTGATGGACACTATTATCAGTGACTTAATTTGTAATTTCTTACCTTTTTTTTTTTAAATTTCCATCTCTTATACAGCACCTGGAATCTACTCATCAGTAGAAATGTTAGACTTTGGGACTCTGCGATCACAAGGTAAGAATTTCATGTAGAGAAAAATGGATGTTCTCAATTTAATGGACAAAAAAGCATTTTTTTTTTCTCTCAACAATGAAATGAAAAAATTTGACTTTGGAATCGAGGAACCCAGCCAAGACGGCTTGCAAAATAAAATGTGCCTGATAGGCATGTGCTTCTAACGGAAATAAAAATAATCCATTGAGAAGAATTATGTAATTTGTTACAATAGATTAATAAATTGCATTTTATAGAGGAATGCAAATTACTCACTAATGGCAATATGAAGCTTATGTTCAAAACAAGAAAGCCTCTTCCAGTTGTTAATTTAACTTTAGCCCTGCTATCTGTTGTAATGCAAACCATGCAGTCTTCTCGCAGTAACCGTGGATATAAACTGCTCAGATAAATTAAAGAAACACTTTCAAAACACATCGGATCTCAATGGGGAAAAAATAAATCATGCTGGATATCTATACTGATATGGACTGGGTAATGTGTTATGAACAAAAGGATGCCACATCGTTTGAATGGAAATGAAAATTATCAACCTACAGAGTGCTGAATTCAAAGACACCCTGAAAATCAAAGTGAAAAAATGATGTGGCAGGCTAGTCTATTTTGCCGAAATTTCATTGCAGCAACTCAATCATACTCGGTGGTTTGTATGGCCCCCATGTGCTTGTAGGCATGCCTGACAACTTTGGGGCATGCTCCTAATGAAACAACGGATGGTGGTCTGGGGGATCTCCTCCCAGATCTGGACCTGGTCATCACTGAGCTTCTGATGGCGTCAGATGGACCAAAACATAATGTCCCAGAGGTGTTCTGTTGGATTTAGGTTGGGCGAGAGTGGGGTCCAGTAAATGGTATCAGTTCTTTCATCTTCCAGGAACTGCCTGCATACTGTTCGACCACATGAGGCCAGGCATTGTCGTGCACAAGGGGAAACCCAGGACCCACTGCACCAGCATATAGGGTCTGACAGTGGGTCCAAGGCTTTCATCCCGATACTTAATGGCAGTCAAGGTGCCATTGTCTAGCCTGTAGAGGTCTGTGCGTCCATCCATGGATATGCCTCCCCAGACCATCACTGACCCACCACCAAACCAGCCATGCTGAACGATGTTACAGGCAGCATAAAGTTCTCTAAGGCTTCTCCAGACTCTTTCACGTCTGTCACATGTGCTCAGGGTGAACCTGCTCTCATCTGTGAAAAGCTCAGGACACCAGTGGTGGCCCTGCCATTTCTGGTATTCTATGACAAATGGCAGTCAAGTTCCACGGTGCCGGGCAGTGAGTACAGGGCCCACTAGAGGACATTGGGCCCTCAAACACCTTCATCAAGTCTGTTTCTGATTGTTTGGTCGGAGACATTCATACCAGTGGCCTCCTGGAGGTAATTTTATAGGGCTCTGGCAGTGCTCATCATGTTCCTCGTTGCCCAAAGGAGCAGATACCGGTCCTGCTGATGGGTTAAGGACCTTCTACGGCCTTGTCCAGCTCTCCTAGAGTAACTGCCTGTCTCCTGGAATATCCTCCATGCCCTTGAGACTGTGCTGGGAGACACCGCACACCTTCTGGCAATGTCATGTATCGATGTGCCATCCCGGAGAAGTTGGACTATCTGTGCAACCTCTGTAGGGTCCAGGTATTGTCTCATGCTACCAGTAGTTACGCTGACTGTAGCCAAATGCAAAACTAGTGAAAAACAGAAAAGATGAGGGAAAATGTCAGTGGCCTCCACCTTAAACCATTCCTGTTTTGGGGATCGTCACATTATTGCCCCTTTAGTGCACCTGTTAATTTCATTAACACCAAAGCAGCTGAAACTGATTAACAGCCCCCTCTGCTACTTAACTGACCAGATCAATAGCCCAGAAGTTTCATTGACTTGATGCTATACTCTGTTTTAAAAAGTGTTCCTTTAATTTTTTTGTGCAGTATATATGCACTCACTTTACGCATGCGCAGTAGTTTATCCTGTTCAGATACATGAGACAGTGATTGAGTGGAGACTCAAGGCGTGTTTTTGATTGTTTTTTGCAAAGTGAGTGAGAAGGAAATATATTTACAAGGGTTATTCAAAGGTTTTGAGCTAATACCTCATAGGGATAATCTATAAGGTTTTGAACTCATACTGGATGGGAATAATCTGTGTTACTGATTTTGTAAGTAGTCAGAAGTAGCTCCTGTGCTCTAAAACATACAAAAACAAGATTCTGTCATCTGTGGTTTATAGTAGGTTTCATATTTCAGAAATAAAGGATAATTCAGCACATTTAATGCTATCACAGAATTTCGATTCATTAGAGAGCAATGGAGGGGGAGGTTCAGTCTCATTTAGTTAAGGTATACCAGGACCAGTCTTCCATTCACATTTTGCAGTCATGTTGTGGACTGCCAAATGGATTGAAGGCAGGTTATCTCTTGATAGTGATCCAAGGTCTGAGAGGCTTTTGACCTTAAAGTCAGAAGAAAATATTTTTCACCATGGAGCAAATTGTAATGAAGAATTAGAGTGACAGTATATTAGATAGCAGGCAATAAGGGAAGGTTTGTGCGTTTTGAGTGTTGACTTCTAAAATAACATATCACTTTCAGTGTTGTAAGGAGAATCATAGGTTAATGATTTCTGACTGGAAGAAGTTAAAAAAAAAAAAAAAAAGTGAAACCTGGAAACTTGACTATGCCTCAGAGCCAAAATAGTTAGATCCAGTGAAAGAATGGTGCTTCCCCAACTATAAAGAAATTCGATGCAGACAACATTGTGTGCATATTTTTTAGGATGTTGCAGGTGAAGTCCATCATTTATTACATGCTTTCAAAGGCCCACATTAATGGTCAAAATTACAATACCACCTGTTCTTATTTCTGAATATTACCTCCAGTAAATGCACTATGCTAGTGATATATATGTCAAGTTGGTAGCTGATGGTTTATTGCAATGAAGATAAATCATTTAAGCTTAGTGATATAGAAAGTTATAAAATAACGTTGATAGTGTTTACAGGATTATGTTTAAAAGTAACTAGGGGGGCCTCTGCCCCACTGCTTGCTGTGCTCGCCAACCCCCATACGGGCCCTACGCACTAGTCATTTCCCGAATCAGCTGCTTGCGACGAATCATGCTGTGCTTTTGGATAAACACGAATATCAACCCTTTCTTTGATATCTGTCTTTCAAAACTATTATCACTGACAACTCGTCACATGTTGGTTTATTACAGTATATATGCGAGCGTGATCTTTTGGATTCATATAGAAATCCAAGAAAACATCTTTGTCCGTGTTTTTCAGATAAATTTTGTGAAAGTGCGATACTTTTGGACGTATGGATTTGTATCCATTATTGGCTGTAGAATTTGATACATTTCTAATTTCAAGTCCCGCAACATGAGACTTTGTGCCAAGGAATTTAAACATGCCCGGGGCCACAAATCAAAGACAAAGTACAGCGTCATAAAGAGGTTCAAAAACGTTGATGCGTTGCACATACAGAGCAGGTTAGAGATTATGAAAGTATTAAAATTCGAAAGTCTCAAAAAACTGATAGTAAAGATGGCATTACCACTAACAAACGAAAATTATTACTCGGTGTAATAATGGAATAGTGAAAAGAGATGGAATACAGTGGGGCAAAAAAGTATTTAGTCAGCCACCAATTGTGCAAGTTTAAAAAGATGAGAGGCCTGTAATTTTCATCATAGGTATACCTCAACTATGAGAGACAAAATAAGAGAAAAAATCCAGAAAATCACATTCTGATTTTTAAAGAATTTATTTGCAAATTATGGTGGAAAATAAGTATTTGGTCACCTACAAACAAGCAAGATTTCTGGCTCTCACAGACCTGTAACTTCTTCTGTAAGAGGCTCCTCTGTCCTCCACTCGTTACCTATATTAATGGCACCTGTTTGAACTCATTATCAATATAAAAGACACCTGTCCACAACCTCAACAGTCACACTCCAAACTCCACTATGGCCAAGACCAAAGAGCTGTCAAAGGACACCAGAAACAAAATTGTAGACCTGCACCAGGCTGGGAAGACTGAATTTGCAATAGGTAAGCAGCTTGGTGTGAAGAAATCAACTGTGGGAGCAATTATTAGAAAATGGAAGACATACAAGACCACTAATAATCTCCCTCGATCTAGGGTTCCACGCAAGATCTCACCCCATGGGGTCAAAATGATCACAAGAACGGTGAGCAAAAATCCCAGAACCACACGGGGGACCTAGTGAATGACCTGCAGAGAGCTGGGACCAAAGTAACAAAGGCTACCATCAGTAACACACTACGCCGCCAGGGACTCAATCCTGCAGCGCCAGACGTGTCCCCCTGCTTAAGCCAGTACATGTACAGGCCCGTCTGAAGTTTGCTAGAGAGCATTTGGATAATCCAGAAGAGGATTGGGAGAATGTCATATGGTCAGATGAAACCAAAATAGAACTTTTTGGTAAAAACTCTACTCGTCATGTTTGGAGGAGAAAGAATGCTGAGTTGCATCCAAAGAACACCATACCTACTGTAAAGCATGGGGGTGGAAACATCATGCTTTGGGGCTGTTTTTCTGCAAAGGGACCAGGACGACTGATCCGTGTAAAGGAAGAATGTCATTGCCAACAAAGGGTATATAACACAGTATTGAGATGAACTTTTGTTATTGACCAAATACTTTTTTTCCACCATAATTTGCAAATAAATTCTTCAAAAATCAGACAATGTGATTTTCTGGATTTTTTTTTTCTTCTCATTTTATCTCTCATAGTTGAGGTATACCTATGATGAAAATTATAGGCGCCTCTCATCTTTTTAAGTGAGAGAACTTGCACAATTGCTGGCTGACTAAATACTTTTTTGCCCCACTGTATATGGACATAGGTGATATGACAGAAGTATGTAGATATTGTTTGGCTTTAAAGTTTAAGTCGGAGAATTGTAGATCGTTTAGTTTGTGTTGCCATCTGGAAAAAGTAGTGTTTGTTCCCAATGAAGAGGCATATCCGCGAGAATTAAGATTTATTCTTTGGTGAAAGTGAAATCCATAAACACTACAGGCAAAATATCCGAATCTATAATAATCTGTTTGCGTTCGCAACATTCAATGCTCAAATGTGGATTTACACAATTCAGAACCATACGCTGTGAGAATCTGTGGTCCTGCAACAATTAAACCTACTACAAGTTTAATTTCGAAGAAACCACAATTCAGTCAGGTTTATATTTATGATCACGGAAAGCGATGCAACAATGAATCGAAAGAGTTAAATGATCGACGTATTAGAAATTCTAAAGCCAATAATGAAATAAAATCCATATGTCCAAAAGTATCGCATTTTTCACAAAATTTATCTGGAAAAACACGGACAAAAGTTTTCTTGGATTGCTGTATGAATCCAAAAGATCACGCTTGCATTTATAATAAACCAACATGTGCCGAATTGTCGGTGAAAATAGTTTCGAAAGGCGGAGATATCAAAGACAGAAGTTTAAAAAGTATTTGCATGTTAATAACAGTCTGTTTAACTTGTACATCCACTTACCCATACGCGAGTGACAGAGACATGAATTGGCTAGAGCATAGCGCCTGCCTGGGGGTTGGCGAGCGAAGCGGGCAGGGGGCAGTGCCTAGTTTAATAAAAATTAAATTTGATCACTGACTTTTCAAAATAACTAAAAAATAAACTTCTCCAATTTCGAAATCAGTTCTGCAAATTCCCAAATGCACCTGAATGTTGTGCCATGCATACTGTGTATTTTCTAGATTGTTTCTTTAATATTTTGATTTTACTTCATAGATCATCCTAAAGTTTTAAATATACATCTTCTGAACTCTGGAACAAAAGATGTCCCGATAACTGTAAGTCTGAAGTGTTTGTTTTTTATAGAAAACACTACACATTAAGCCCGTTACAATAACGTTGCTAGAACAGTAGTGCATAAACATTAGTAGGAACAGTCTATATTAAATGGCAAGGGACCTTGACCTCGTTCTGCCTCTTGTCTGAAGAAGATATTTTGGAAAAAATTTCTTTTACCTCATGAAATTTTTCTATAAAATTTCATTATAGACAACATTTTCTTGTAAATATTCTGTCTGAGTTTGGCAACAGTTTGCCTTGTTCAGGACCATCTACAACCTTGACGACAACATCTTGAAAACTTATAACTCTTGATAATGTAACATATAACTGACCGTGGCTGAATACTGGTTCTGGTAAGTAAATTACAACTTTTTCTAAGGTTTGCCCCTGAGCTTTATTAATTGTTATGGCAAAGGCTAATGTAACTGGAAATTGTTGCCTTCTTAAGGTAATGGGTAAATTAGTAGAGGATGGAGCCAAATCAATATGGGGAATAAAGACCATGAATCTGACAGTAATACTGGCTTTGATGTCCGTAATATGCGTTTAATTTTCTGTCACAACAGTGGGCAATCAGCAGATTCTCCCCAGCAACTCATGTAATGTGTGGCTTGCAGCTGATAATCGTGTCTGTGGCGTCTCTCCAGCAAGTATTTTAATCTGGGCTGGCGTGCAGCTGATTATTGTATGTGTTGCGTCTCCCCAGCAACGGATTTTATGTGCGCGAAAATGAATCTATTTTTAAAAGTCACCCTATTGTAATATCATGAATATTCGTATATTTAGGAAAACCCCTTCAATGACTGACACTTTACACTTTGCCGGGCCAAGCTTCTTAATCGCACATCTGACATTCTCAGAGTGAACACTTGCACAACAACAAACACTAATCCCACCTCTTTGGGGAAGCTGGTCTCCGCGTCTCAGTACCCGATAGGATTTTTCGTGCCTTATGTTTTAGGTCTTACCTAATTTACTGAAATCCGATTGGATCGGCCGCGCGATATTTTATAGGTCCCTCCCTCTCTGTCTTGTGTGATGCGTCAGGCGGCCTTTGAAGCATCGCACCGTTCCCCGCACATGCACACTTCACCAGAAGACACACACATGGACACTGGATGCACACAGGGGTTTTATTAAAGAGGATACAACAGTTTGTCATAAAGTTAAGTTTATTTTTTATTTTATTTGCAGAGTGTTAGGCCAACACCTTCAAATGAAGCTATTACTGTGGATTTTAAGCCAGTTACGTTAAAAGCAGGAGAAAATAAATATACCAAAGTTGCAAGTATTAGTTTTGATGGTAAGTTAAACATGTTTTAATGTAATTGAATTTTAAATCAGTTTATTTAAAATATTACATTTTCTGTGCTTTGAGAAATATTTGAGGAGTGAAAACTTTTATTGTTATAAGAAATCATTGTGTTCTTTATTATGCTTGCCTGCCAAATCACAAGTTGTATATAGATGTCAAAAGACCATTTTGGCATGTGGCTGTGTCAACATTAACTAACTGTTTTCTTCAAATTTACAGCTTCCAAAGCAAAAAAGATATCTCAGCTTTCGGGTAAAATAACAGTAAAAGCGAAAGAGAAAACTTATTCAAAACTTGAAATTCCATATCAGGCTGATGTCCTAGAAGGGTAAGAGAAAATTAGTATGTAACAAAATGTATTTGTTGGTTTTCTTTCATTGTCTTAAACTATGTATTATGGGTATCTTCTATAAAATGAAGTTTGTGACCTTGCTGTAGTGATCCACGGTATTCGGCTGTATTTAGGGCAAAAAAATGAACAGGCCATTCGGCTCTTGAAAGCTTAACATACCCCAACAGCCTTGCAATTCATTGCAATTTTACCAGTACTACCTGATAATGTTTTCCACACATATAATCCGTAGTTATCCATGCAACAAACTTCTTTGATGTGAATTTTTTACCCTTGATTATCTTGATTCTTTGTCCTTTTTTAAGGAGCTCAAATAACTGGTGTTATTTACCCTAGTCACTCTCCTCTTCAATTTAAAAACACCTGCATTCTTTGTCCTTTAATCTTTGCTTAAGGTTAAATGACTCCATTCATGCATTGCTTCATTATGGATCAAATAGTGACCTAATTTGTTTACTTTTGCAGGGCTAACCTATTTTGTATTTGATATTAAAATGAAACAAGTTTTCAACATGCAGCATTGAATCTACTGCTAGATGAGTTTTTACCTTTTTTTTAAGCTTATAATTTACGTTGTTTTTGTAATCTTTTCCAAAACGGACAACAGCTTCTACTGATTCTTATAGTCCTGTCTTCACCTAGTACATGATACAATTTATTAACTTATTTTTGTCTGTTGCTTTTGTATTCAGTTTTTCAAAGATCATTTTAGGCTTTTGGATAGAGGTTTGAATGACTCCTTATATTACACATGGTTGCTCACAAGTTTGGAGACTTATTGAGCAAAACATACTTGCTTGGTAGTCAAATGTAATTTGCCATAAAGTTATATAACTTTTGTGTTCAGTCATGTTTCCCCCAAGTTATGATTCACTTTAGGGTTTCTTGTGGTGTTTTTGTATGTGGTCCTTAAATTAGCTTTTGTACAAGACCTCCATTGTAAGATTTACTTATTTTCTTGTAAAGTGCTCCTGTTCTTTGTTACCTTGACATTTACAAAAAAAAAAAAAAAGTTTTACATTTTAAAACATTGTTTTTTTTCTGCAGGTACCTGGGTTTCGACCATGCAGCCACACTTTTCCACATAAGGGACAGTCCTACAGATCCAGTAGAAAGGCCCATTGACCTGACTAATGCTTTCAACTTCGCTGTTAGAATTCACAATGTTTCTTTGCCAGAAGAAGCTAAAGCAATGTTCAGTGTATGTAGTCTTTTTTTTGCTTTTCTGTTGTATTTTGGTTTTATGTTCTATGTTTTATTCCATCAAGCGTTTTATTTTTTTTTATATTAACTCGGTTTCAAATTTAATTAACTTTTTGCATGCTTATAAATTAGTCCTAATTGATATTGGTTTGGTTTTCTTGTGTCTTAATTGTATTTTAGATTTATATAGATACAATTTTATTCTCTTATTGGAGAAAAAGAATGTGAAATGATCAAATTATATATATATTTTTTTCTTTTACCTGTACAGGTATTCAATTTCACTGATCCTATTCTGATCCCACCTCTTCAGTCACAGTACATTTTTTCTCTGCGCTTCACACCTGCCCGTCCATCAATTCATATTGACAGTAATATTTTGCTTGTTACTAATGCATCTAAATTTCATTTACCTGTAAGAGCTTACACTGGATTTTTAGAGGTAAGAATAATGTCAGAATTTTTGGGTTCCTTCAGTAGCTTGATCTTTAGGTGCTCTAAATCTAGTAATGTGTAAAATTTTGTGGTTAAACCTGATAGAATGAGCAAGCTTAATATTTTTCAAATTTAAAATACTATTTTGATGGTGCTTGCATGTGCGCTGGCAAAACTTTGTTTTGGGACTGGCAAAATCATACTTAAATGACAGATATACTAGGTTCAATCTACTGTGTATTTATAAAAAAAAAAAAAAAACACTTTAATGTCTATTTATAGAACACATTTAAAACAACATCAGTAATGCTATAGCCAAAGTGCTTAAATTACAACACACAATAAACATAAATACAAGAAATAGAAATAAAAAATTAAAGTACTACAAGCATTAAGTTGAAACAAACAAGTGACTAAGAGGAGGGAACCAACAGTATCACTGAAGGTCACAGAAAGCGAAAGAATAGAAATACTGTATGCAAAAATAAAGTTGCTAAGATATGACTTATCTTTCACTTTGTGCAATGTTCCAGTAACATTTCTATTTTATGAATATCCTATTAAGGTATGGTTTGCTCATTCCTTTTTTTTTCTAATTATTTAACAATTTACTGCAACATGACTGTATGCAAAGGTGCTTAGCTTTATAGCCAACACTGGATAATAGGTTGTGGTTTGATTAGAATTTTTTCAAAAAGCTTCTATATTATGTTGTATTTTTTATAATGTATTATCTGTATAGTCCATGTTGTTGCAGTTTGTTTTTTTATTTATTTATTTATTTTTTGGTAAATCTTTCAGATACCCCTCTGTTATTAATGCACTTATTATAACTTAACAGTATTTCCACATATTCAGATTGGGGGCGGGTGACAGCAACTAAGTTTTTCTGTTTTTTTTTTAATTATTATTATTTTTTTAATTCACTAATGAAACGTCTTTTAGTAATTTCTGCAACAGCTATTTTTTTTTTTGTCCTTTTTTCTTTGCAGCTATTTATTATTTCACCTAATATGGAAGAACATTTCCTAGATTTCAGAGTCTTGAGTGCTACAGAGCAGAGCACTATTGTATTTATTGTAATGAATAATAATCCTATAGAGGTATGTCTTTTTACAGTTTGTGCTTTCTTATTCAAATGCTTGGGATCACTTGGCAGAGCTTTATCTTTAATTTGCTATTACTGTAGTATGTTTCACATGTATTTTTATAACTCTTATTATAGGTCCAATATATAAATTATACACTTAAGAAGAACAAGAAAACACACTATGATCATGTCATTAGTTGTTAGTGTAATATACCCCTGCATTTTTTTTCTAATGCACTCTTACTTGTTTAGTAAAATGGTACTAGGCACTTAGAATTCATATAAATGTAAAGGTCACCTTTTGTAACTTTACTAGAATTTTCATTTAATAGATTCTGTGAATTCCATACACACAAATGTATATGTACTGTATATTGATTTTTTTTTTCTTATTTGCATCATTTGGGGGTGTTTACATACAAATAAAATTTTTTTGGATCCCCTACAAAACCTCCATTTTATACTGCATTCTTTCTTGATTTATAACAATGGGGGGAGGTTTTCCACAGTAATTTTATATAATTTTTAAATATTTCAGTTGAGATATGCAGCCTAACACAGGATGAATATTTTGAATTAATGTATTCTATCTACATTTAGATCATAATAATTTTTGCTATAATTAATAGCCTGTGAAAAAGCAGTTTGTGATTTTTGTATTCAATTAAAATTGAACTGAAACACTCCAATCATTTTTAGTAGTTCTCATATTCTGCAAGGTTTCATATCTCAAGCTTTATTGTGCCTTCTTTCTTTATTAGAGCAGTGTTAAGATTAATCCTTTTGTTTGTGTTTTTGAAGCTGGCCATAAAGTCTTGGCATGTTATTGGTGATGGTCTTACAGTAGACTTGGTAAAATCGATCAAGGGCAACAAAACTACAGCCATGAACCGAATACACAAGCTTGAAAACAGCTCATCATCGGAGCATACAACGGTAGTGTAACCCCTTGTGAACCACAACCCCCTTTTTCTTACATTTTACGATTACAATAGTTTAATTTGCAGAAATATCTACACTGAACATCTAATTGAGACTTTTACCAGGTATGCAGCTTATGATTAAGACTGACTGTACAGTTTTGGTATATCACACTATAGCCACATAATTTACTGCGTTTTTCCGTAGAGTTAGTCTGTTGTACATCTGAAAATTATGATGCTGTAAAATTGTCTGGTGCTGCTTGGTCTTTTTATTTATTGATGGCAGTTGTAATGATGCCAAACATTTTAAGATTGAAAAAATAATTTACCTTATGTTCCATTATGGTTTTTATGTTAGACTACAAATATTTACTGTTTTTTTTTTTTTTTTTTTTTGGATATATAAATACTTTTGTACTGTGTGTTTTTGTGTCAGAACATTAACTTTGAACAGACTTTTATAAATGTGGTGTATGCAACATTTCGTGGAGTTTGTTATTAATTGTAGAGGTTTGTAAAAGATGACGGTCGTGTTCAAAAGTTTGGCGCTCCTCGTTAAATTGCAAGTTGTATTGATTTGCAAAGTTAAAATATGTCAACACACTTAATCATCACATTTCTGCAAATTTGAAACCCTAACTGTATATTTATTTCCATTCTCTAACACACTAGAAAAGTAAACGTGTAACATGTAGCACGTGCACAATGTTGGACACCTTACAGTCACCAACATAAATCATTTTTGTGTGAAAAAAGCAATGTTCATATGATGTGTGTTCATTTATTGATTGTTTACTTCACAGGTAATTCTAGGATCTGGCTATTATGCTGTTTTTAGGGCCACATTAACTGCAAAGGACCTTGAAGGACCATATGATGGTGCAATTCAGATTACAACTGATTATGAGGTAATTTTATTTGCTGTAATTTTCTTGTAGATCTTAGTTTCTCTTACCATTCTGAAGAATAGGGTTCCTTTTTGGGTGTTGTTCACAAATTGAATAGTCATAGAGTAGTTAGCCTCCAAAATGTTAGTGCATTCACATGAAAACAAGTGACTTGGAATAAATATATTGGATGGAAAAATTGTTCAGAAAGTTAGTTTGTTTAAAAGAAGCTTGGTTTTCACAAGTAAATTCAAAAGATGCAAACATTCAGATCTAGTATTAATCACCAAAAATATGTTTTGTCAAATGGGGTAGTTACATAGTTTTCTGTTGTTCCAAGTCTAAGGTAATTTTGTTGTTCAAAACCATACACAGCAGTGCACAGTACAAATACATGTAAGTTTCATCACCCAGCCCAATTATGTGCAAGAATAGCCAAAAAAACAAGAATAACAACAAAATAGATAAGAATAAACCTAAGAAAATCACCAATATACATACATACATTTTTATACCTTTATAATACAACACAATCCACCACATAAAAATTCAACTTAACAGATAATAACAGTTAATATTGCACTATATTAATGGACTAGAACTGAATTAACAGATGTCATTATTTAAGAGTCTAATGCCTTATGGGACGAAACTTTTCTTTTTCTTCATTCGCATGTTCCCGTTAGGGGTTGCCACATTGGATCATCTTTTTCCATATCTTCCTGTCCTCTGCATCTTGCTCTGTTACACCCATCACCTGCATATCCTCTCTCGCCACATCCATAAACCTTCTCTTAATCCTTTCTCTTACCTGGCAGTTCTATCCTTAGCATCCTTTTCCAAATATACTCTGCATCTCTCTGTGGTATAGCGGGTTCACAGCTCCCGTTAAAAAGGCCAGTTTTAATAATCACCATACTCGCAGCTTAGCAAGGGGGCGTGGTGGTGTGTGGCAGAAGCGGTTCCTGAGGAGTTCGTGGTGTGGGCGTTTCTCGCCTAAGTGCGCAGGTGAGAGGCGGTCCACATCCGTAATTGTTCCCAGGAGCTGCTGATTGCCATGACTACCACATTCCCTTCATAAATAAAAGCGCGAGTCGGCTAAAGGGGGGAGAGGAAAGGAAAGAGAATGAATGGAGGTTGCAGGAAGCAGTGGAGAGAGAGAGAGAGAAAGCCGGTGCGAGCGAGTGCAGGCTCGCGTGCAGCTGAACAGGGAGCCTGGGTGTTGGGCCGACACCCAGGGAGTAGTCTTAGTGGTCGCTCCCGCTGAGTTTATAGTGAAGAGCGGGAGTGACCGGAAGGTGGATGACTCTCCGCGCAAGGCAGCAGGAGTCAGGACTTGGGGTGTGCATTCCCCATGTCGGCGCCCTGGTCGCTGTGGAACCCAAGTCGCTGTCTGGAGGAGCCTACTGGAGCAGGGGACGGTGAGGCGATCCAATCAGCTGAAGCAGGCAGGGAGATGGTCAGCTGCGTGTAGGGCGACTCCCCTGTTGAGAAGCAGGGTAGCCGCCATGTAAGAAGACACTGCGCTTTGTGTTTTGGTTTTAAAAGATTGCTTCCTGCATTATTTTAACCTCGTTGTTTTAAAGATGTTTTCTGTGGATTTTAACCTCCACTTTTCACTGTTGTTTTATGAATTATTTATTTAATGAAGACTTTTTAGAAGGCACTGCACTTTATTTAATTTAAACATTGTTTTTGATTGTTTTTAATAACAGCACTTTGCACTTTTGTACACCATCCCCTTGCTCCATTGTTGTGCCTCACTGCAAGCTCATCGGTGACATTACCGACGGTGTTGGGTTCAAAGGCTCCCAGATAGAAGATGGGATCATGCAGCGAACCCACATCATCTCACACTCTCATCTGCACATCTCCAAACCAACTCAATCTCGCCAACCTGAGCTGTCTCTGTAATGTACTTGTCCATAATCCTATCCATCCTTGTCACACCCAAGGCAAATCTTAGCAACTTTAACTCTGCCACCTCCAGCTCTGCTTCCTGTTTTTTGGACAGTGCCACTGTCTGCAACTCATATAACATAGCTGGTCTCACTTTCATCCTGTAGACCTTCCCTTTCACTTTTGCTGGTACCCGTCAGTCACTCTTCTCATCCCATTCCACCCTGCCTGCACTCTTTTTCACCTCGCTTCCACAATCTCCGTTACTTTGTAATATTGATCCCAAGTATTTAAACTCATTCACCTTTGCCATCTCTACTCCCTGCATTCTCGCCATTACACTGACCTCCCTCTCATTTACACACATGTATTCTGACTTGTTCTTACAGACCTTCATTCCTTCTCCTCTCTAGAACATATCTCCACCTCTCCAGGGTCTCCTCAACCTGCTCCCTACTCTCTCTACAGATTACAATGTCCTCAGCAAACTTCATAGTCCACAGGGTCTCCTGTCTATAATCTCGTCTGCAAACTTGTCCATCATGATTGCAAATTAGAAAGGGCTCAGAGCTGATCCCTGATGTAATCCCACCTCCATGTTGAATGCATCTGTCACTCCTACCACAGACCTCACCACTGTCAACACTTCCCACGTACATATCCTGTACAACTCTTACATACTTCTCTGCCCCTCCCGACTTCCTCATACAATACCACAGCTCCTGTAGTCACCCTGTCATGTACTTCTCTATCAACACCCTCGGAGCAAACATCGCATTTGTGGTGCTCTTACTTGGCATGAAACCATACTGCTGCTCACTAATCATCACCTCCCTTCTTAACCTAGCTTCCATTACTCTTTCCCATAACTTCATGCTGTGGCTCATCAGTTTTATCTCCCTATAGTTACTACAGCTCGGCATCCCCCTTACTCTTTAAAAATGGTACCAGTATACTTCTTCTCCACTCCTCCTGCATCCACACTTTCCAAGATCCATTAAACAATGTGGTTTAAAAACTTTGCTGCCATCTCTCCTAAACACATCCATGCTTCCACAGGTATATAATCTGGACCAAAGGCCTTTCCATTCTTCATCCTCTTCATAGTTGTCCTTACTTCCTCCTTGCTAATCCGTTGCACTTCCTGATTTACTATCGCCACATCATCCAACCTTCTCTCTCTCTCTCTCTCTCTTTCCCCCATTCTCTTCATTCATCAGCCTCTCAAAGTACTCTTTCCATCTGCTCAACACACGATGCTCACTGCTGATTAAATTTCCATCTTTATCCTTTATTACCCTAACCTGCTGCACATCTTTGTCAGCTCGGTCCCTCTGTCTAGCCAATCGGTACAGGTCCTTTTCTACCTCCTTAGTGTCTAGCGTCTCATACAACTCCTCATACGCCTTTTCTTTAGCCTTTGCCACCTCTCTCTTTACATTACACCTTATACTCGTCTACTTTCTGCATTTCTCTGACTATCCCACTTCTTGTTTTCCAATGTCTTCCTCGGTATACTCTCTTGTACTTCCCCATTCCACCACCAGGTTTTCTTTTCCTTCTTCCTGTGTCCAGATGTCACGCCAAACACCCTTCTTGCTGTCCTCCTTACTATTTCTGCTGTAGTTGTCCAGCTGTCTGCTAACTCTTCACTGCCACTCAGTGGCTGTCTTACCTCCTCCCTGAACTCAACTTTGCAGTCTTCCTTTTTCAGCTTCCACCATTTGATCCTTGGCTTTGCCCTCACTCTCCTCCTCCTCCTCTTGATCTCCAGTGTCTTCCTACAGATCACCATCGTATGCTGCCTAACTACATTTTGCCCTGACACCACTTTGCAGTCTTCGGTCTCCTTCAGATTGACCCTCCTGCATAGGATTTAATTCTACCTGTGTGCATCTTCCTCCACTCTTGTATGTCACCTTATGTTCCTCCCTGTTCTTAAAATATGTATTCACCACAGCCATATGTTCATCCTTTTTGCAAAATCTAATTAATCATCTGACCTTCTTCATTCCTCTCCTTGACACTATTCCTACCCATCACCTTCTCATCTACTCTGTTCCCTTCACCAAAATATCGTTTGAAATCCACTGTCCATCATTTTATCCAAGTCGCTCCAGAAATCTTCTTTGTCATTCATCGCACATCCAACTTGTGGGGCATATGCACTTAAAACATTCATCATCACAACTTTCCAGCTTCATAATCATCACTCTGTCTGACACTCTTTTCATCTCCAAAACACTGTTGACATACTGTTCCTTCAGAATAACCTCTACCCCATTTCTCCTCCCATCCACCAGGCCCGGATGAGTTGAATGTTGTTTTTGCTCACTTTAGAGCTCGCTAACACGGACAGGCCCGTGCGACCCCCCTGCAGCGCTGCAAGACTCTAGCCTGAGGTTCTCTGAGGATGACGCGAGGAAGACTTTTCCCCACTCAGCATCCGCAAAGCACCTGGCCCAGACTGAGTCTCCGGTCACGTTTTAAAAACATGTTGCGACCAGCTAGCTGCTGTCTTTACAGATATTTTTAACACATCTCTGAGAGTTTCATCTGTCCCCCACCTGCTTCAAGCACACAGCCATCATCCCTGTCCCAAAGAAAAATAACGTAGACTGCCCTAATGATTACCGCGCAGTAGCACTTACACCCATAGCCATGAAGTGCCTTGAGAGGCTGGTTCTAGAACACATCAAGGACATAATTCCTGACAGTCTGGACCTCCTCTAGTTTGCCTACTATTGCAACAGGTCCACTGAGGATGCCATCTCCATAACACTTTACACCACCCTGTCTCATCTGGAGAACAAGAACTGTTATGCTAGGCTGCTTTTTGTGGACTACAGCTCTGCATTTAACACAGTCATTCCATCCCAGCTCATCGCTAAACTCCTGGATCTGGGGCTTAACTCTTCACTGTACAACTGGGTACTGGACTTCCTCACCAGCAGACCTCAGCAAGTGCGTATTGGTGGAAAAACCCCCATCATCACCATCAACACTGACTGGCACCCTGCAGGGCACCGTGCTGAGCCCCCTGCTTTACTCTCTCTACACCCATGACTGTGTAGCTAAGTACAGCTCTAACACCATCCTCAAGTTTGCTGACGTTACCACTGGAATAGGTCTGATCAGCGAGGACGATGAGACAGCCTACAGGGAGGAGGTCAGACTCCTGTCAGAATGGTGTCAGGACAACAACCTCAGCCTCAACGTTAGCAAAACTAAGGAGATGATTGTGGATTTCTGCAAACAGGCAACAGAGCACAGCCCCATCTTCATCGGAGGTGAGGCTGTGGAGCATGTCAGCAGCTTTAGGTTCCTCTGAGTCACCCTCACTGATGACCTTAAATGGTCAAGTCACACTGCGGCAGTAGTCAAGAAAGCCCAACAACGCCTCTACTTCCTCAGGAGACTGAGTAAAGCCCGGATGTCCCCTACAACCCTGTGCAGATTCTACAGGTGTACTGTGGAATCCATCCTGATAGGATGCATCACATCCTGGTACAGCAACTGCTCAGTTCAGGACTACAGAGCTCTGCAGCGGCACAGCACAGCAGATCACGGGCACACGGCTCCCTGCGATCCATGACATCCACACTACACGCTGTCTCAGGAAAGTGAACCGTATCAGGCGCGACCCCAGCTACCCTGGACTGTCACTTTTCACCCTCCTCCCATCTGGGAAGCAACCTAAAGTCCATTCGGACATGCACCTCCAGGTTCAGGAACAGTTTCTATCCAACAGCAATCAGACTCCTGAACAATCAGTAACCTTGTGCACCTCCACTGCTACCTGCACATATACTTCTGCCACTGTCTCTATTTATTCCTAGGATTCTGTTTTTTTTTATTATTTATATTCATTCATTCATTTATTTATGTGTGGTTTTTTTTTTGTCTATGTTCACTGTCTGCAGGGGCACATGCAAGCAAGCATTTCATTGTACATGATACTTGTACACATGGCAATAAAGAATTGAAATTGAAATTACTCCACTTCCATTTAGTCCCTTGCACACACAATATATCAACCTTCCTTTTGTCCATCACATTGACTTACTCTCTCCCATTACCAGTCATACGGCAAACATTCAAAGTTCTTACCCTCAATTGCACTCTTTCCTTCCTCCTCTCCTACTGTCTCCAGACACATCTCCCTCTCAGCCAATGGTAGTCCATTTTCTGAAATCTGTATTGTCTGCATATTGATATGGCAAAATTTTACATCGGATCCCCTTCCTGACTTAACCCTCCCCATTTAACATGCTTAGAACCGGCACAAAGAAACACTGGTTTGTGCATCCCCTGTGGCAGTTGTACACTACAGTAATCCCTCGCTATATCGCGCTTTGCCTTTCGCGGCTTCACTCCATTGCGGATTTTATATGTAAGCATATTTAAATATATATCGCAGATTTTTTGCTGGTTTGTGGATTTCTGCGGACAATGGGTCTTTTAATTTCTGGTACATGCTTCCTCAGTTGGTTTGCCCAGTTGATTTCATACAAGGGACGCTATTGGCAGATGGCTGAGAAGCTACCCAACTTACTTTTCTCTCTCTCTCTCTCTCTTGCGCTGACTTTCTCTGATCCTGACGTAGGGGGATTGAGCAGGGGGGCTGTTCGCACACCTAGACGATACAGACGCTTGTCTAAAAATGCTGAAAGATTATCTTACCTTCTGTGCAGCTGCTTCCTGAAGCGACATGCTGCACGGTGCTTCGCATACTTAAAAGCTCGAAGGGCACGTATTGATTTTTGCTTGTTTGTTTTTCTGTCTCTCTCTCTCTCTCTCTGCTCCTGACGGAGGGGGTGTGAGCTGCCGCCTTCAACAGCTTTGTGCCCGCGGTGCTTGGCATACTTAAAAGCCAAACAGCCCTATTGATTTGTTTGCTTTTCTCTATCTCTCTGACATCTGCTCCTGATGCGCACTCCTTTGAAGAGGAAGATATGTTTGCATTCTTTTAATTGTGAGACGGAACTGTCATCTCTGTCTTGTCATGGAGCACAGTTTAAACTTTTGAAAAAGAGACAAATGTTTGTTTGCAGTGTTTGAATAACGTTCCTGTCTCTCTACAACCTCCTGTGTTTCTGCGCAAATCTGTGACCCAAGCATGACAATATAAAAATAACCATATAAACATATGGTTTCTACTTCGCGGATTTTCTTATTTCGCGGGTGGCTCTGGAACGCAACCCCCGCGATGGAGGAGGGATTACTGTATATGCTTTTTATATATCAGTATTACCTGCCAGTGGGCAAAAGGGCAAATAATCCATTGAGGGTGGTGATTGTGATATCTGGTAATCTTGATGGCTTTTTTTTTTTTTTGTAGCATTTGTCATAGAGTTCCTGATTGAAAAAGTAAGATGTCCCAGTGATTTTTTTTTTTTTCTCCTCTGCTGCTCTCACTACTTACTCTCTGCAGAGAAATCCAGTCTTTGGCATTACAATCCCAGTACCAGACAGATACAGGTGGTCAATACACCATTGTATGCTGCTTTTGTACAAAGTTGTGAAGGAGGAAGGGGCAAATGTTAGGTCTCTTTGTGTGCTGCATTATGTACAGTCACTTCTGTCCACTTTTGATTTGTTTTTGTTTTGATATATTAACCCCTTGAATAGGGAAGAGGTGTCTTGGGTCCTGGAGAGATTGTTATCTAAATGCCCAAAATGCCAGGAACTTTGTCTTCCTGATTTGATTCCACATTAGAGCCATTGATAGAGAGGGGATGGTGGGTGGCATACTTCTTACTGAAGTCAACAGTGAATTCCTTTGTTTTATCGACATTCAGGGTCAGATGTAAGAACAATTGTATCAGTCCACAAGTTGTTTAACCTCCTCTCTAAATACTAACTCATTGTTACCACTAAGGCCCATCACTATTGTGTCATCTGCGAATTCAATATTGTGGTTCATGCTGTACCTGACACAATAGTCATGGGTCTGAGAGTGAAGAGTAATGTAGTCAGGATGTAACCTTGGGAGTCGCATGTGATCAGAAGGATGGTATTTGATGTATCGTTTCCAAGTCATTCTGACTGGTGCCTGTGTGTTAAAGTCTTAACAGGCCCGTTGCAGTGGGAGGTTTCAGGTCTAGTAGAGCCAGCTTGTCTGCTAGGTCCTGAGGGATGATTGTATTGAATGTGGAGCTGAAGAGTTTAAAAATAGCATCCACATGTACATGACTCTGCCCACCATGTTTGCCAAGCTCAAGTGGAGTGTGGTGGATATGGCATCATAGGTGGAGTGGTTAGATCAATAAGCAAACTGGAGTGCATCCAGTGTGGGGGAGAACTTGGATGTTTTGTGGGCCCACACTGGGGTCTTGAAGCACTTCTCAGTCACTCCTAATATGATAAGGCAGGCAACTTTTGATCACTTTGTTTCTGGTACTATGTATATAGCATAGAAATCTAACAGAACAATTGCCTAGTTTAGAGAGGTGATTTAAAAGCATGTGCTTTTTGTTCAAGACATTCCCTGTGCACATTACCAGGTATGTTTTTGGCATTGCAGCCTTTTGTGGGTTGACTCTATTTAGTACCCTCTGAACATCAGCTGCATTTTTTTTCATAAGTTTGGGAGCCACTAGACAGATGGCTTGTGCTCATTACCTGTATGTTGAGGGAGGTGGCTGGATGGCAAGAAGATAGATTAATATGTTGGTGACAGTGTAGTACTGTTAATGTACCTACTGTGCATCCCTTCAGCAGCAATATAAAACCTGAAAACCTAGTCACTTCATGAGAATTTTTTAGTTGTACATAGACTAAACCGGTCTGCTAAGTTTCTTTCATGAATTTGGGCATATCTAAGCTAAATGAGAATAATTGTAGTGGGAAACATTTTGTCAAACTTTGTCAAAATTTAATAGCCTGCATTATACATATACATAGGCACAGAGAAATGTTTAATGAAAGAACCAACATATTTTACAAGGGCTTATGTTGAAATTGTACATAGTACAGGCCATAATACCACTTTATTACCCCTGATCACATAATTCCCCCCAGTTCACTTCTATTCAGTTAATGCGAAACTCTAAGAATATGGAACCAATGCAGGAAAACATTTGGCTTTCAATCTATGTCTCTTTATGCCACTATTATTTGTAATCCTGCTTCCCACCTTCACTCAGTGATACGACTTTACAAATGTGGAGTGTTTTGTTTGATCATGCTTTCTTTTGCTCTATTAATCAGACTTCCTTTAAATAAATATCCCCAAATCTAATTTGTATTGCTAGCAACCAAACAGGCACTTTGCCCAAAGTTAGTTTTCATACTTGCTTACAATCCCCTGGTTTATAAAATGTGTATCATTTCACCTGCTCATTCCAGTTCTCATCTCTTGACAAAGTGGGGTGGGCATGGGGGAGGGATCTGAACTGAAAAAATACCAGAAAATGCCTGCGTTTCTGCATTACATAGGGTACATGTCCTCTATATTAGTCATTAGTTCAGGTGCCGCCGAGAGTGGCAGCCTTTTCAGCAGCTCCGT
>NC_041397.2:189352671-189507671 GCF_900747795.2 Erpetoichthys calabaricus
TTTATGCTGTAGAATTATCAAAGATATGGTCACAGGAACCTAGTATTTTTGTGTTATTGCAGCTTACAGTGAAACACATGCAACTACACGACAATATAAATACACAATAAATGAAGAATAGCACGCGGCCTTGCTGTATTCAGATTTTAAACCTGGGTTTTACTAGCTTGTAATTAAATGAAAACACAATACTCCTTGTTCATCACAAGAGATTTTATGTGAGTCGAACAACTTATATACCGTGTTTCCCCAAAAATAAGACCTACTCTGAAAATAAGCCCTAGAATGATTTTCAGGCTGCTCTGTAATATAAGCCCTACCCCAAAAATAAACCCTAGTCAAGATCATCAGCTGAAAAGTAAGGCGCTTAAGGCCAGGTTTATACTTCATGCGATGTGACGCGTGTGCCCGAAACATCCATTAAATTCCGAGGACACCTTGCCACAATATCTCTGAAAAGGATATTTAATGATTACATCCATCAATTCGGGGGTGAGCCCATTCCAGCTAGTATTGGGCACAAGGAAGAAACAAAATCCCTGGACGGGACATCAGCTCAAGGCAAGGTGAACACAAGCACACACATACACTAACATCATTGTAGCTTCACCAAATCCCCAAAGCTTCATGTCTTTGGATGGAAAACTGAGCACACTGTAGAAACCCACCAGGAAAACATGCAAACTCCAGACAGGGATCACAAGGGACGTGACTCCCTGCGAGACAGCAGCGCTACCTCTCTGTTACCCCATATGTGTAACTATTAACAGTATTCATTATTTAAACAAAGTTAATGATTTATCTGTAAAATGAAACATACATATTTTAATGCATTTCATAAATCTATAAATCTAAGAATTCTAAATGTGCAGAGAGCTGGAATATTATAAATTTAATGTGTTCTGTGTGGCGATCTATTGCTGCTTACCACTGCTGTCAGTTCAGGAGGAAAAACCAGAAACGCGTAGCGATTTAACAACTGGGTTGGTTTTAAGATGACGTTTACAATGGTTTGCTTTAATGATAAAGTAATCTACGAGGTTAAAGTGGACAATTCAAGTTTAAAGCCTAAATTTCCACTTTAATAACAAAATCGACATTTTCATTATGTCTCTATTTTTGTTCTCTGTGGCTCAAATACACCTCCATACATTCTGATGGTATTGTGAAGGTGCAAAAAAAAAAAAAAAAAAAAAAAAGACGGCACAAAAGATGGTGTATGAGACTTTTAAAATGTATCGTGCCATTACTTTGGGGAATATGCGACGCTTGAATATCAAAGCACCACAAATGCATTTATATGTCGGCATTTTGCTTCACCACATCGAACCATTTATCAAACATTGAAGCAGGCACATCGATCCTGGAAGATCCTAAAACCGGCTGGAGTAGCAAGAAATTCAGGCTAGAATTCAGGGTTTGAATGTGGAGAGTTATGACGATATTCTAGAAGAAGATGACATGACTGTATTTGGATAAATAAATGTATATTGTACATGAATAAATAGAAGATATCCCGTGAAAATAAGCCCTAGTGCATCTTTTGGAGCAAAAATTAATATAAAACCCGGTCTTATTTTCGGGGAAACACGGTATAAACTTCTACACGTGGAAGTGCGTGTGTCTGTCCAGCCTGGAAGTGAGAGGTGGAGTCGGGCCAAGGACTCCAATTCTGAGATTACGCAAGCAAGGCCAGCATGTCAGCAAAATGAAATACATGAAGAGAAAGTCACTTGCATATCCGCTATTACAGAAGTGCTCGCCGCTAATACACAAGCGAGGCGAGCACGTTGGCAAAACAAAACCTCCGCAGAAAGACAGTCGCTTAGCCCCTAATGCACAAACAATGTGAGCACGTCTGCAAAATGAAACCTCCTAGGAGAGAGATGCCCAGAGTAGTTCCTTTCAATTACCTGACATCTCCACATTTCTTTTTTTTCCTGACGATTTCAATAGTTTCTAGGACCCTGTGCTTTTACAGCATGAGTTACACAGCTAGTAAATGTATATTCTTCAGCAGAAAATAAATCACTCATGCTTTTATGTCTTGAAATGTGCTGGACTACATAAAGTTATTTTTTTTAGTTTATCACATGCTATACTAAAATGCATCTACTTTAATTTAATAAATATAGTCCAATTTCATATAAAAGTATAATAAAACATAAAAGTACTGACATTTAGTCTGCAAAGCTTTTGGCAATGTGAACGTTCGAGTTGGACAGTCTAGTGAATCTGACTTTTACCTAAAACTGCTTGTGCAAAATCATGTACAGTTAAAGTGGACAATTAATAAAACAAAGATTAGCATAAAGCATGGATTATCAATTTTGATTTAGCCACATATGTACTTTGAAATGTTTTTAATTAAAAAAAAATTAAACTTCATAGACATTTGAAACATTGTAAAATTGTCTGTTTCTTTTAATAGTATAGTCTGGGTCAGGATTTTATTATATCCAAATAGGCAACATTCCTGGATGAACATTTTGTTTTTAGAGGTGACCATTTAAATACAAGACTACAGGCTGCTTTAAAGGGGAATAATAACAAAAACAGGATGCAGAGCAAATAGCTCTCTGGTGAAAGTTCTTCAAGTGGTAGCATTATTTCAACATAAATTCTGAGGACACAAATTAATCTCAAATTTTTAAGGAAAAAAAAAAGTTTGACCAATATATGAAAATGTATATTTAGTGTTTAAAGTGTTCAGTGTACTCACAAGCAATCACATATCATGTAAACTGGTGACCCTCAGAAGCTTGTCCTCTAACTGGGTTGTGACATTGAGTCTGCCAGATCTGTTCTTATCAGAGTTTCTACCAGTCTCCAATTGCCTTTGGATATGGATGTAGGACACCATACTCACTAACACTTTGATTCTTTTTTTGCAATTACTCTAAAGGAAAGACCTACACTTCTAAGGATAATAATGCTCTCTCATTTCATTTGTTAATTGCTATTTTCTTGCCATTATGACTGGAATATTGTCCAAGTAGTACTTCTAAGAGTATAGTAATACTGTCTGTTCCAGCTCTGGTTCAAGACAGAAAAAGGGTTTTCAAGTAATCAACAGAAGTTGGGACATATGTGCAAATTGTTTGCTTCAGCTTGCAAGGTTTAATTTAATTTAATTGCTGCAGAACATCGTTAGGTTGTAACCTAGTAGTTATTCCCTGAAGAAGGCCCAATTGTAATATTCTGTAATTTCCTTTTTTCATGTTTTTGCTAGACCTAAACTTTAAATGTAAATCTCTGGCAGTTTCCTGTTTACTTTTTCACCATTTCAGAGCATTTCAACTGATTAAATTTGAAGAAAATCTGGAAAAGCTGAGGTGATCTAAAACTCTTGTCCAATGGTATATGATTTTTTAAAATGACCAATGAATGTTAAGCTAAGCCAGAATCCTACTGGTTCTCACATGCCCTCACATCTATATTTTCATTCTTTTTTCATCTTATGTGATAAACTATCTCATGAAAACATGGCATATTTGACAAATACAGTTTGGATACATTTATGAAACAAGAATGCATTGCAGATGCCATCTGACTCAGCCTTACTTTACTTAGGTAGTTTTATAAGGGTTGGACAATACCAGAAAACACAATGTCACTAATCTATTCCATTAGAAATTCTGACATGTTTTAATATGTCATTACAGAAATTAATGAGCAAAGAAAAATATAAATTATAAGATAGGATCCAAAAACCTGAAATGACACAGCTTTGTTAATTTCATCATTTGCAATAAATTTTAAAACAAAATAAAAAGCACATTGGGAATTCAAGCTTTTGAACTGACAGGACTCCACAATGAATAAAGGGAGAGGCGGTTCTTCAATTCAAAAGCTTGACCCATTTAAATGCACTTAATTTTTGTGCACCACTCAAATTTTCCAAGTGAAAAAGTAAATACATCCCACAAAATGCTCTCTTTTTATTAACATATGTGGACATATCAAGATTCGATCTTCATTTAAACGGTATCTTTACATAAAGATGTTGCAACTGATGAAAAAAAATTGATTTTGCAATAATTTATTCAATGAAAAATGAAAGATGTGACATTTCCATCTGTGGAAAAAAAAAGTACAGCCTTATAAGATCTAATAAGTGGCATTGCCCCATTTGGCAACAAAAAACCTCAGGTAGACATTTTCTCTAACATTCTACCTCATTGACTGGGAGAAAGTTTTTCCCACTCCACCATGCAGAATTCTTTTAGTAGTATTTTACGTAGTTAATCATGTATGGAGTAAACTTACTTTTTTCTCATATAAAATTTGTATTTATGCTTTTGTAAATAATACAGGACAACAACATATAAATGTAGCATGATCTTTATTATATCACCTTTACCTATAGAAGCTATATAAATGATGATCAAATCTTGATTTGAACACATACAGAATGTTAAAAAAAAGGAATTTTGTGTATGTTTATATTAATGTTTTCAATAATAATTTAGCAAAAACACAAGTTTTGGATATTATGAGCATACAACTAGATAACAGTCATATACAACACAAGTAACTGGATATTGTTTGATTGATGTTTTAATACTGTTTACTGTTCTTCATCAAAGGACCAGCTGACCTCAATTGGTTAAAAAAACAAAATTGCCCTCACTACAAACAACAACTCAGGGTAAGTAACAGATTTATAAAAAAAATAGTTAACTTTTAAGTGGAGTATTTCTTTAAATGTCAAGATACACAAGGTTTTAATGGAACTAAATTTTCTTGACTGAGGAAGGACAACAAGCAAATGGAAAAGTAAGCTATGTGTACAAATGGCATAATTGTAGGACTTACTAGTTTGTTGTCATCAAAAGCATGCTCTTCAATTTCTTCTTCCAAGCGGTCCGCTGCTTTCCTCACATCTTCAAGGATCTCATCCAACATTGAAAGGCTCTTGTTTTGTTGCTGCATGCTTTTAATGGCTTCCACCTGGTGTTTTTCTGCTGCCAACAATTCAAGGAATTCTTTTTCTTCCTAGTATGATTTATTTAATGATCAGAGAGAATATATAGTTATTACTGAAAATAATTTGGCAAATATTTAGATCATCAGCCAGGAATATGTAGAAGTACTTAGCAAATCAAACCTTTTTGTGCTTTACTAACCTAGCCTAAAATTCTTAGAATCCATACACAAAAATTAAACTTTTGTTATGCATTTCTCAAAAGAGAAAAGCACACAAACCTGAAAAAGCAGGTACAAAAACACTTAAATGTCTGAAAATTTCATTATTTTAGATAATGGAAATGCACAACCCTAAGTTTTTTTTAGTGCTTTTTAGTGAAGAAGGTAGTGATTATGCAAAGTCTCATCAAACATATGTGGCTATGTAGAATAATACTTTCATTAGACATAAAAAGTTGTTATAACCAAGTGTAGGAAATCTGGATCAAGAGTTTACAAGGGTAAAAAGTGCAGCTGGTACATGTTCATGTAAATAAATACAAATTTTTGCAAATAAATGAATGGTAATTTAGTGTAAAATATCTTGCTTTTAGCACTAACCATAAAACAAATAATACAGTAACTTGGAAATGCTGTACCAGCTATGCTTCCTTTCATTTGTCACTAACCTGCATAAATGTAAGTAAGTTGTTTACATTTAGAAGTGGGTTTTTTTGTATAGGCCTTGCAGTTTTTCTGACTTCTTAAAAGAGAATACAGTATGTCCAAGGAAATCTCCTGCCAAATTAAGTTACAAGTTGTTTTTTTTTCCAGTTTCTATGAAAGAGACAGTTTACTTGCAAAGCATTATGTAAATATCTGACCAATATACATTATTCCACCATAGAAGACTCTGTTGCACCATCATGACTTGATTAGTTTCTTTTATTCTTATTTTTTAAGTCGGCAGTACAGTTTGAAATTAGTTTATCACAACAAAAAACATAATTGTTAAATGTTGAGCAAATGTGCAGACTATATTCCTTTTGCAGTAAAACAAGTAGTTCCATTTGTGTGAAATTCAGTTTTCTTGGCCATGTATTATAACCAAGTTTATTTTAATTGAAAGTTTATATCTTTTTGCATTATCATTTATCTTTTTTGTGTTTGGAAACCTTTACCACCACAGATTCTATGGCAAATTTGCTTGCAGCCAGCACACTATCGCAGCCTGCTGCATGTTATTTGCTGTTGAGAGTGTGCTGTTAGATTTTCACGTTTGCAACTGTGTGATACTGACACAAAATCTGTTTTAACAACAAAGTTGCCTTGAAGCAGCAGTAATTGCACATTATCACATCTTCCTCCAGACTGTATAAAAGCCAGTTGAAGTCTGATAGCCAAATAGTCTGGAACTTTCACTTTTCCACCTCCCTCCTATCTTTTGACTTGGAATGAGCAATACATCACTGCACTCTCACTGAGTTTTTTACTTCCTTATGAGACTAGAAAAAGTTTTCTGTTTTGACCGGAACTTGTGTCTCTTCACATCCATTTTTTGCAAAAACACACACACACACAATACACATATATGCAAGTGTGTAAAGCAGCACCATAATTTAGCCGAGTGACCTCATTTAAAAAAAAAAAAATTATTAGCTAGTAACTAATGACATAATGTTTTAGCCACCTATCATTAAGTTCTATATGCTAGTTATGTTTGCATTGTAGAGGGCTGGACTATGACTCGAATTATTCCTCACTTCAAACCGAAAGTCATGTCATTATGACTAGAATAATAAACATTGCGTCAGGCATTTGTATCACATAATGCTGAAGTAACATCTTTATCTATATACAGTGCATCCGGAAAGTATTCACAGCGCATCACTTTTTCCACATTTTGTTATGTTATAGCCTTATTCCAAAATGGATTAAATTCATTTTTTTCCTCAAAATTCTACACACAACACCCCATAATGCCAACGTAAAAAAAGTTTACTTGAGATTTTTGCAAATTTATTAAAAATAAAAAAACTGAGAAAGCACATGTACATAAGTATTCACAGCCTTTGCCATGAAGCTCAAAATTGAGCTCAGGTGCATCCTGTTTCCCCTGATCATCCTTGAGATGTTTCTGCAGCTTCATTGGAGTCCACCTGTGGTAAATTCAGTTGATTGGACATGATTTGGAAAGGCACACACCTGTCTATATAAGGTCCCACAGTTGACAGTTCATGTCGGAGCACAAACCAAGCATGAAGTCAAAGGAATTGTCTGTAGACCTCCGAGACAGGATTGTCTCGAGGCACAAATCTGGGGAAGGTTACAGAAAAATTTCTGCTGCTTTGAAGGTCCCAATGAGCACAGTGGCCTCCATCATCCATAAGTGGAAGAAGTTCGAAACCACCAGGACTCTTCCTAGAGCTGGCCGGCCATCTAAACTGAGCGATCGGAGGAGAAGGGCCTTAGTCAGGGAGGTGACCAAGAACCCGATGGTCACTCTGTCACAGCTCCAGTGGTCCTCTGTGGAAAGAGGAGAACCTTCCAGAAGGACAACCATCTCTGCAGCAATCCACCAATCAGTCCTGTATGGTAGAGCGGCCAGACGGATGGATGCCACTCCTTAGTAAAAGGCACATGGCAGCCCGCCTGGAGTTTGCCAAAAGGTACCTGAAGGACTCTCAGACCATGAGAAAGAAAATTCTCTGGTCTGATGAGACAAAGATTGAACTCTTTGGTGTGAATGCCAGGCGTCACGTTTGGAGGAAACCAGGCAACGCTCATCACCTGGCCAACACTATCCCTACAGTGAAGCATGGTGATGGCAGCATCATGCTGTGGGGATGTTTTTCAGCAGCAAGGACTGGGAGACTAGTCAGGATAAAGGGAAAGATGACTGCAGCAATGTATAGAGACATCCTGGATGAAAACCTGCTCCAGAGCACTCTTGACCTCAGACTGGGGCGATGGTTCATCTTTCAGCAGGACAACGACCCTAAGCACACAGCCAAGATATCAAAGGAGTGGCTTCAGGACAACTCTGTGAATGTCCATGAGCGGCCCAGCCAGAGCCCAGACTTGAATCCTTTTGAACATCTCTGGAGAGATTTTAAAATAGCTGTACACCGACACTTCCCATCCAACCTGATGGAGCTTGAGAGGTGCTGCAAAGAGGAATGGGCGAAATTGGCCAAGGATAGGTGTGCCAAGCTTGTGGCATCATATTCAAAAAGACTTGAGGCTGTAATTGCTGCCAAAGGTGCATCAACAAAGTATTGAGCAAAGGCTGTGAATACTTATGTACATGTGATTTCTCAGTTTTTTATTTTTAATAAATTTGCAAAAACCTCAAGTAAACCTTTTTCACGTTGTCATTATGGGGTGTTGTGTGTAGAATTCTGAGGAAAAAAATGAATTTAATCCATTTTGGAATAAGGCTGTAACATAACAAAATGTGGAAAAAGTGATGCGCTGTGAATACTTTCCAGATGCACTGTATATAATTCACTAAGCAGCTGACCATGGCAGGCAAGACGCAAGACAGAGCCCCGCCCACCAACAATTCACTAAGCAGCCGACCATGGCACGCAAGATAGAGACCATTGGATACGCATGACAGAGCCTCGCCTGCCAAGTCTAACTTTCTTCCCGCGTCATGGGATACGCATGACGGAGCCCCGCCCGCCAACTCTAAGAACATGGGGTACGCATGACAGAGTGTTGTTCTTAGTCACGGAAGCATAATCATACAGTCTGCTCAACAATACTCTGACTACATGAATACTTCCGGAGTCTATGGTGGCGAGGCAGAAATTGTGGCAATGTCCCAAATGCTTCCAGCTACTATCACCATTCACTTCTGAGATATCCCTGACTCCATCAGATTCAAATTTGCCTTTTACTTTTACAAACAGACAATTTCCTGTTAGATTGGCCTTATGCAATGACAATTAATAAGGCACAGAGCCAAACTTTCAAAAAGATATGCCTGTATCTGCCAAAATCAGTTTTCAGTCACGGACAATTGTATGTTGCTCTCTCCACAGTTCCATCTTTTCATGCCCTCACAGTCGTATCCTCAAACCCACCCCATTTGGACAACTGTGTCTTTCAGGAAGTGTTCACCCATCAATAAATAATTATGCCACGGGTTGGCTAGTTCAGTTTACTGGGATGATGGTACAGTCATGGCCAACAGTTTTGATAATGACACAAGTATTAGTTTTCACAAAGTCTGCTGCTTTAGTGTTTTTAGATCTTTTTGTCAGATGTTTCTATGGTATACTGAAGTATACCAACAAGTATTTCATACGTTTCAAAGGCTTTTATTGACAATTACTTTAAGTTTATGCAAAGAGTCAATATTTGCAGTGTTGGCCTTTCTTTTTCAAGACCTCTGCAATTCACTCTGGCATGCTGTCAATCAACGTCTGGGACAAATTCTGACTGATGGCAGCCCATTCTTGCATAATCAATGCTTGGAGTTTGTCAGAATTTGTGGGTTTTTGTTTGTCCACCCGCCTCTTGAGGATTGACCACGAGTTCTCAATGGGATTAAGGTCTAGTGAGTTTCCTGGCCATGAACCCAAAATTTCGACGTTTTGTTCCGAGAGCCACTTAGTTATCACTTTTGCCTTATGGCACGATGCTGAATCATGCTGGAAAAGGCATTGTTCATCACCAAACTGTTCTTGGATGGTTGGGAGAAGTTGCTCTCAGAAGATGTTTTGGTACCATTCTTTATTCATGGCTATGTTATTTGGCAAAATTGTGAGTGAGCCCACTCCCTTGGCTGAGAAGCAACCCCACTAATGAATGGTCTCAGGATGCCACAGGACTGATGGTAGTACTCACCTTTTCTTCTCCGGACAATCTTTTTTCCAAATGACCTAAACAATTGGAAAGGGGATTCATCAGAGACAGTGACTTTACCCCAGTCCTCAGCAGTCCAATCCCCATACCTTTCGCAGAATAGCAGTCTGTCCCTGATGTTTTTCTTGGAAAGAGGTGGCTTCTTTGCTGTCCTTCTTGACACCAGGCCATCCTCCAAATGTTTTCGCCTTACTGTGCATGCAGATTCAATCACACCTCTCTGCTGCCCTTCCTGAGCAAGCTCTGCGCTGGTGGTGCCCCAGTCCTGCATCTGAATCAACTTTAGGAGATGGTTCTGGCACTTGCAGGACTTTCTTGGGCATCCTAAAGCCTTCTTCACAACAATTGAACCTCTCAATTCTAACTCAATCAGCATGACAGTGTGATCTCCAACCTTGTCCTCATCAACACTCTCACCTGTGTTAACAAGAGGATCACTGAAATAATGTCAGCAGGTCCTTTTGTGGCAGGACTGAAATGCAGTGGAAATGTTTTTTTTTTTTAATTAAGTTCATTTTCATGGCAAAGAGGGACCCTGCAATTAATTGCAATTCATCTGATCACTCTTCATAACATTCTGAAGTATATGCAAATTGCCACCATAAAATCTGAGGGAGCAAACTTTGTAAAAATTAATATTTGTGTTATTCTCAAAACTTTTGGCCATGACTGTAAGTCTTCCTCCCACACAGAGCCTGTAACAGTATGCTTTCTATTTAAATGTTTGTGCACCTCCGTTGTGTTCTTGTGCTGTATGAGGTCAGACCTACACATTCTGTAACTCACAACCTTTATTTTTCTGTGCTCAGAGTAAAGTGCTCCCAAACTATGGAAGTCTTAGGTTGCACTGTCTTTTCTGGCACATGCTTACTGTGAGCCTTTTTTCAAATGTGTTCACAAACGAATGAAGTAGTGACACAATTCCACAGCACATCATACTCCTCCTAACGACGTAAACAACTAAATGATTAAAGTGATTGATGACAACATTTTTAATAATCAATTATCATCAATTATGACAGGGGTGGGCCGCAGGTTTTTGCTCCAACCCAGTTGCTTAATTAGAAAACAATCCTTGCCAATAATTACATTTCCTGGCTTGTTAGTGCTTTAACTCTGCCATGTCAGGCCATTCTCATATCCTAGATTTTTTTTCCTTTCTAAGGATATCATCCAAATGATTTGAAGTCTAAAATGGACTCAATCTTTCACTTTTTTCCTCTTCACTTTCCTTCCAAGTATTTAATTATACCAAATGGTGCACGATAAATACACACAGGTAACAAGCTAAAAGGAGAAATGCTGTTTTCTTTTGTCATTTGCATCTTATTGCTAATAAGGAGCCATTAAAAACTAAGAAAACAGCTATTTAAGACTAAAATAAGCAATAAGGGTTCAAAATCTTAACGACCGAGACAACTAAAGTGAAGCAGAAGTGTTACTTGAGCAATAAGTGCTTCTTATTAAGCAACTGGTTTAAACAAAAACCTGCAGCCACTGCGGCCCTCCAGGAATGACTTTGCCCACCTGTGGATTATGATGTTTAGTTGGTACACCTCTTGAAAGTGGGAATCATGAAACATGCAATAACGTGGTGGTTAATAAGTTAAAATTAGTCTCCATTGGAGAAAGCACCGTCTGTGAAGCTATATGGGGAAGAGGTAGTTGTTTGTAGCACCGTCTGTGAAGCTACATGGGGAAGAGGTAGTTGTTTGTAATTGCAAGTTGCTCTGCTTTCTCTTTACAGAACCTCCAGGAGCACAAGGAAAAAGACACTGGTGTTTTAAAGACAACTCAATGCTTGTTCTTCACTCAGTTGCTGTTCAACAATAGCACTAGTGGAAGATTCCATCCAAAAAGTAATTCTTCTGTTTGAGCTCCTTGGCAGAGATGACTAAAGCTAACATAACTAGAGAATATACTGTTTATTGTCGATGACAAAATAGGAAGAGACTCTACTTGAATTGCTGCTCTGGAATTACTCGAAGATAAGTGTTTAGCAAACCCTGCTGAATTTGCTTTGCCTTGAGTTCTGCAAATTCACGGAAATGTTTGAGAACTTCACCCAACTTAGCTAAATACATTTAAGTCAATGGGGAAGGAGAAACTGAATAATTTTTGAGTGGATTATACAGTCATGGCCGAAATTATCGGCACCCCTGGAATTATCCCAGAAAATGCACCATTTCCCCCAGAAAATTATTGCAATTACAAATGTTTTGTATACACGTTTATTTCCTTTATGTGCATTAGAACAACGCAAAAAAACAGAGAAAAAAAGCCAAATCTGACATCATGTCACACAGAACTCCAAAAATGGCCCGGACAAAATTATTGGCACCCTTTCGAAATTGTGGGTAAATCGTTTTATTTCAAGCTCCCAACCCCACTGTCTCTTTGTTCACCATCAAGTAAATCATATTTTGAACCAAAGCCAACAAAAGTAGACTTCATCAGCCCAACCTATTTCTTCTTTGGTCTTTCCTTTTGAATTGAAAGTACCACAGCTTTCAAGTCAAAAAACATGGTGATGCAGTGGTTAGCACTGTTGTATTACAAAAACAACCTTCAGAGTTCAAATCATACACTCAGTTATTGTTTGTATAGAGTCTATACAATCTCCCAGTCCCTGCATGAACTTTCCCCCCAGATCCCCAAACGTATGAGTGTGTTAGGTTGAATATTGATTTCACATACATCTTTCAGGGCTCCTACTAAAATGGTTGCAAATGAGACAGAAAATAAGCTTTGGCAATTATCATTTCAACTCAGTTTGCCAATGGACAATGTAGCCATTGAAACTTTAAACAAACTGTATTGTAACAGAATTTTTTTTTTTTGTGGAGCATATGTGCTATTAACATTTGTGTTGATACATGGGGGTGGAGGGGGCATTGCCCCTTGGAGATTCATGAGCTTCATTCCAGTAGAAGCTGGTTTATACTTGATGTGTATGCACTGGGTGCTAGGGCCATGCAGTGAAAATGACGTCAGACTTTGAGATGAGCACGTGCAAAAATTTTTCTATCTATGAAATTCCGAAATTGTGAATTTCAAGGAACGGCTGGTTACACTTGAGCTAGAATGATGAATGAAGGGCTGAATATGACAGAACAGGTCATAAAAAGTCATGAAAGAAGTGCAAAAACATTTAAAATGCATCTGCCCATTACGTAGGTCCCTTGTTATGAAGATATCTGTGCCACGTGTAATTTAGTATCCCTTCAGTATCCCTTCTGATTTGGTGCAGATATGATTATTATGGATCTCCTCGTGTTAGTGCATCTTTGTGTGTTTTTTCTCTTTATATTTAACACATGCTACATGCAAAATGTCGTCCTGTCTATCCGTAAACCTGCACGTTCAGATGCCTTCCTGCTGTTTTCTTATGCACAGAGATGTCATGAAGTCTGCATTTTAAGGTTGCTGGTGTATTTCACATTATTGTCACTTTACCAGGGTGTTTCATGCTTGACTTTAGACTATAAACTTTGTTAAAATACCACTTGTTAGCTGTTTCATCAGTCGTTTTGGCATGCATACTGTTCTTCTACCAATAAATCATTCAACGGAAGCTCATCAACAAAGAAACTGAAAAACAGATTTAGGAATATACTAATAGTAATAATTAATGATTCATGACTTGACACCCAAGAAGTCTGTACAAAGGCATTTTAAAAGACAAGTCATTAAAATAAATGTACTAATCCAATTTCACGCCATAAGTGGTCCCTTGTTCTTATACATTTATTCAGGTAGAGGAAAAAAAAATCATGACCTCCCCTTTAATTAAGGAAGGATCTCATTTATTGTTTTGAGCCTTTGTTGTTAAAATGCTCTTCTGTTTACAAAATGAACACTGGACACCTAACATTGGTCTAAACCAATTTAAAAAGAGTCTAGGCAGTCTTTTATTACTTTTTTTCTCTAGTGTGCCCTTTTGTTCTATATACAGGAAGAGACACTTGTTTCCATAGCTGGAGAAGAGCCACAGAAATGCATGTTCCCTGTCTGCTGTTTACAAAATGAGCATTGGATAGCTAAAATTCTTCAAAATGTACTTTAAAATGTTGTGGAAAGTCTATTAAATCACTTTCATGTCTACTGTGGCCTTCTATTGCACCCACTGGCGGGCAGTCATTTCCAAGGCTGGAGCATAGATGTAGAAATGTGTGACCCTGCCTGCTGGTTGCATGATGAATATTGAGAATATAAGACTGTCCAAAAATTATTCAAAAAGATTAAAGGAAGTATTCTATATCACTTTTAGGTCTGCTATGTCCCCCTGTCCCATCCATCTGAGGGAACACATATTTCTTCAGCTATACATTTGCCATAGAAATGTTTGCCCCCTGTCTTCTGTTTTCAAAATGAACACAGGACAGCTCAAGACTGAAAACTCTATGACTACTGCAGATATGTAAAACATATCACTTCAGCCCCAAAAGCAAGCATGAGATGAGAGTGATAGGTGTGGAATTAAGCTGCTCTATAGGCACACGTACTACAGTGAAGACCCAGCATTGGTTGCCCTGGGCATGTTCTGTTTTTCTACACTCTAATCACACAGGGCAGCTGGGCATCACCACTTGGAACACCTGGCTACAGCTCAAAAAACACTGACATTAAAGGGAGACCAAAGCACACTGAACAGAAAATGGAGAGATTGCCTTTGGTCGCATTTTGTCACTTTCTCCATTACATTTTTGGGAAATCTCAAAGTTAAGTTTTACACTTCAAAATAATTCTTTGATTTTGCCTCATGCTGTAGCAGCTATTGACAGTTGTGTTCTCATAATAAAAGTGATATCAGACAGACCATTAAGGAATGTAAAGTTGCAACAGTTTCTGCTGTGCACTGGGCTAGAATCACTTGCTCAGCATAAAAATGTGGTGCCCCAGGATAACACACAGATCTCAGACAGACTGAAAACTAAAGTGCAGATCTAAAGTCTGACTATCCAACTCAAAGGCACAAGTCACACCAACTTCTATTGCGTGTTAAGAAAGCAGTGGAGGCTGTAGACAAGGAACCGGAAAGCCAGTTTGAAAATATGAGATATAATACACAGTAAGGAAGCTCACATGGGTCTGAGATCATTCGTCGCTTCTTAATCTTCTCTCATGATTCATGGCCAGATGATTTAAGTACTTTTGTAGAAAATGAGATTGACACTTTAACTGGTATCAAGAATTCTTACTAAAGAGCACATATGATGTCAAGACTGTACAAACGGAATGGAGATTGCAAAGAATTCTGATTACAGGCCAAATTCTTAGACTTATACCACTTGTGGGAAGTCTTACTGACGAAAGAGCCTTATTGCACAGATTTCCACAATATTTCACATCTTGTTGAGATTTTGCTTGTTCTGCCTATTTCAGCAGCTCAGTGTGAACGAGGCTTTTCAGCACAGAACAGAATAAAATCAAAAGTGCAAAACTCACTCAACGTTTTGGATATTTATAGTGTTATCTATATGGGAAACCAACAAGAGAAACTTGTCTATCACATGTTACAGATTACCTTAAACATCCATGCTCATCTGGAAAAAAAAGGATTTAGACAATATAGTCAGTCATTCATAACAGCTTATCAGTGGAGGGACTGGTTATACTATGCAAATAAATTCAGAGACTGAATACAATTTACCCTTTGATATTCTTGATGCATTCAAGCTCATTTACCTTTATAGCAGCCTCCCTTAATGCCTCCAGGCGCTGTCTGCTGCTCTCTTTCATGTTGACCACATCCTTGTAGTCTCCCTGTAAAGCTCTCTGCAACCCATGGATGGCTTGGAATACAGAGTTCTCACTCTCATTAAGCTCTTTTTGAAAGATCTCAAAGGTGTGTACTTGAAATAGTTTTTCAGCATCTGATAGGTCTGGATTCTTCTCCACTGCTTTGATAGCACCTTTTAACTTGTTTAGTACTACATTCTTCTGGTGCAGCAGAGCAGCCATCTTGCGGCAGTTCTCCATAACCCATTGTTTGCCATGAGTGACAGGAGCACCTTTACCCCTGTGGAGTTTGATGGCATGCTTTACCACCTCCACATGCTCACAGGCTATAAGCAGCCAGCAATTTAGAAAAATAGCCGGAAGCCATTGTGACAGGTAACCCTTCATTATTTGTCATATCGTATTCTATTTCCACTGTGAACCTATAAAAAAAGAAAGAAACTCAATATGCTATATTGTTTATACTTAAACCACACTGTCTATATCACACATTTTATACAATTTGACTAATTACAGGTTAAAGCTAGAAAAAGAAAAAAAAAGCTTTATACTAAGATCTGAAAATGAATGTTTTTCAACTTTCTTCCTGCATTCAGTCATGATATGAAAATTCATTCTTTGATCTTTTTTTAGTAAGCACTGATACCTCTCATTTGAGTCCTTGGTTTTAGCTCCATTTCATAGTTCATCCTCCATCATTATTTTTTTGCATGGTGGCTCAAAGAAGATCAGTTCATTCATCATTTCATATAGTATATTAATGTGTCAGAAAGATAGGATAGAATTTTAATGCTATCAAAAAATGTTTCACAAGATATGCTTAATCATAACTTAGTATTCAGCAGGACTTTAACAACTGTAATATGAAAAAGATATTTAAATGAAGAGAAGGAACCAAATCCCCCAAAAAAGCTATGCTATCAAACTAAAACATGTGAAGCAGTTATGAGAAGTATTTTTTAATCTTATTTTAACCTACTTTAGAAAGGCTTCATCCCCAACCCCAAAGAACTCATTTCAGTATCACCTACTGTACTAAAATTAAAAGAGCTCTTTTCAGTATCTCTTGCTATACTAAATTAAGTATCATAACAATGTCAGACATTGAAGAGACTCTTACATGGACCTTTTCATGGGTGCACTGAGGAAGTAGTGAGAGAGTGGAATACTTATTCACACAGTTTCTACTGCCAGGAAACTGATTAGACCAGATGACTGAAAAATCCACATTAGCAGAAGACATCATCATCGTTCAATCAGCAGTCTTCATAAAAGAGCCAAAGATGCCAAGTAGAATTATAGTATTCTATATTTATAAGGTACAGTATTATACCTTATGAAAGAAGTGACATGTTGCAGAATTTCACATCATGTTCCAAAATAAACTGGCAATTAAAATATGTTTTCCTGGCTGGGGCACCAACTCTTTTCATTCTATTTACAGCAAATTCAATTAAATCTTTGCCAAAGACTATATAATAAGGTTGAATATCCTGATAAAAATAAGGCTTTTGTCACTGTTTGACATATTATGCTTTAAACCATTGATTTATAAATATTTTATGCTAAAACACTTAAAATATCCATTATAGCAAGCAAACGGTGGCTGGTTTCCTCGGTTATCAGTGACAACTGTTTAAAATTACTGCCATATGTTCCATTTTCTTATGTCTTTTAAAAGGATTTAAATATTTCCAATGTTGTTGACACAAACTAATCTACATACAACTTCTAAAGTATTATATGCTGCTGCTTCCACCCTTATTGACTGATGTGTTAACACACTCTTATTTAAAAGGTAAACTTAAGGAAAACTCATTGGGATTTATTCAACAACTGAACAAAAGAAAAATGATTTTAAAGACTCAAATAATTTAACCACACATGTTATTCCCAAATCCACCCCACATAGAACTAAGTGCCCATGGTGGTGTACAACTGCAATAAAGCATTTATCTTAAAGTTCACACATAAAAGAGAGTGACGCAAGAGTAAACTGCATCATAGATAGAAATTATCATGAAAACTGGAAGCTAAACCTCTACATAATGTTTTCACCTTATATCTTGAGTATTCACTATATGATGAGAAGCTGGATTTGTGATTTTAAAAGTGAACTTTATCTACTAAAATGAAACTTATCACCTGTAATCTTGATTGAATCGCAAAATCCCTTATTTGTTCAAAGTTACCATCGTTAGGTCTTCCATCAAATAAATAATATTCAGATCCAAATATTTTTTTTGACTTTTTTTTTTTTCCCCAAATCTCCCATCACTAAAGCCTATTTCAATGCTATATTTTACTCACAATCCACAGCTCATACTTGGAGTTTTCTTAGAGCACCATATCATTGGAATCAAAAGCAGCAGCCTGATCCTTCAGTCCCAGGTGAACAGCATTGTTCACTCAGGGGTTTTGGTTTCGATAGGAGCCAAGACATTTCATGTAGGCACACACAAGTGCATACAGAACAGGACATAATCTGTAACTGAGTGAGCATATTCATCCAGATTCATGGAGAAATCTTTGAAGATGGACCAGCTTATCAAATCCAGGTAATCCAGCAATTTGTATTTATGTTCCGGAATCAAGCACTGTACTTCCCCTACTGTTAATCTGGTGTACTTTAGTAACTTATATATGGAGTCACATACATTTCTGAATGGCCTGTAAACACAAACTGGTAATGTATTTATAAATATATTGTTCACTGTGTGGAAAAACAATTAGTATTTCAATATTACAATTTACTCCCATGTTCCAATTTTATTACCATAGAACTCATTTTGAATCAGTGGCAGGGTTCCATCTCATTAATTATGTTTTACCTGTTTTCGTGTAACATATTCATCTGTTTGCCAAAAATGTAAAGCCCTTATGTTTTTATGTTTTATGGAGAACAAAACACAGTGCTCCAAGTATGCGTTAACAAGTGCATTGTACACCTCAAGCATAATCTTCATTCTTGCAAACCATGTGGAATGCTTTGGAAAACCAGGGCAAATTAACCTAATAATTACTTCTGAGCACTATTTACTTGTAGATAATGATGAGTCCAGAAGGTAATTACAAGTTTCAGAACCCTCACTGTGTGATTATATCTAACACCTTTACTTCTTACGTTATGGATAATGAAAGATTTGCAATCAAATAAAATATCTTTGAAAAATAATAGTTTTATTAATACTTAATTATCTTACATCTAAATATTATAATACTAGTAAGCCCGCGATTCGCCAGCAAATCAGAAATCCAAGAATGGCAATCAGTTTCTGTTCCGTCCGATATCTGGATGGATGACATATCATGGAGGGTGGGTGCGTCTGGGGAAATGTCATTTGCGATAGGGACCTAATCAATGACTTTGTTAAATGGTGCGACTCAAACCACCTACAACTGAACACCAGCAAAACCAAGGAGCTGGTGGTGGATTTTAGGAGGCCCAGACCCCTCATGGACCCCGTGATCATCAAAGGTGACTGTGTACAGATGGTGCAGACCTATAAATATCTGGGAGTGCAGCTGGATGATAAATTAGACTGGACTGCCAATACTGATGCTTTGTGCAAGAAAGGACAGAGCCGACTATACTTCCTTAGAAGGCTGGCGTCCTTCAACATCTGCAATAAGATGCTGCAGATGTTCTATCAGACAGTTGTGGCAAGCGCCCTCTTCTACGTGGTGGTGTGCTGGGGAGGCAGTATAAAGAAGAAAGACGCCTCACGCCAGGACAAACTGGTGAGGAAGGCAGGCTCTATTGTTGGCATGGAGCTGGACAGTTTAACATCTGTGGCAGAGCGACGGGCGCTCAGCAGGCTCCTATCAATTATGGAGAATCCACTGCATCCACTAAATAGTATCATCTCCAGACAGAGGAGCAGCTTCAGCGACAGACTGCTGTCACTGTCCTGCTCCACTGACAGATTGAGAAGATCTGTTCCTCCCCCAAACTATGCGACTCCTCAATTCCACCCGGGGGGGGGGGGGGGGGGTAAACGTTAACATTTAACATTATACAAAGTTATTGTCTGTTTTTCACCTGCATTATTATTATTATTATCAATCTTTAATTTAATATTATTTATTGTATCAGTATGCTGCTGCTGGATAATGTGAATTTCCCATTGGGATTAATAAATTATCTATCTATCTATCTATTTAATTACATACGCATATATGTAGTAAAGCGGTCTCGTTTTGTGGAGACGCGATTCCGTTGCCTTTGCTGACACCGACTGCTGGCAGAGTGGAGCACAGCAACTTCAGCCCTGCGCCCTGCGTCCATATCCAGTTTACTCCGTGTAGTTTGGACGTCTGGGGATTCCATACTGTAATACTGTAATGTGATTCACATATGCGCTGAATCCTCTCGTTTTTGTTTTCTCTGTGGACGCTGCTGCATTTGACTCTGGGGCGGGCGCCAAACTGAATGACCATTATGTGATCTACATTACTGGCACAGTGGATTAGAGCAAGTCTAGTTTACAGGTGGCGGGCTTGTTGCAGTGCGCGTGACATCCGGTTTACAACCTTCTCGTTTCTGTGTTTTCTGTGCAGTGCGACAGTGCGCGAGCGCCTCAATGTGCCCAGCGTCCATATCCGGTTTACAACCTTCGGTTAGTAAGATGGATAATTTATTATACATTTTAAAAACCACTACATTAATTTAATAATAGAACAGCTGCTGAAAACCAAGACAGAATGCCCTTTCTTCTCATATGAATCAAACACTTGTTGACCTTTATAAAAGAAAGAAAAACATTCGCCCACAGTTTCTATTGCAGTTTTAAAGAATCAGTGTGGTAAGTTGGTTGAAGTGTTGCAGAAATAAATACTGACAGAGGTTTACATTCACTAATAATAAAGTGTCTTCAAATTTAAAAACAGGCGCGCCAACCTGTAGGTCAAATATTTAAGTTACAATAGCCGCTATGGCCTATTTTATCAGAAGAAAATGCACCCTTTTGCCATTTGCTTCTCATAGAACTAACCATTATTACAGGGAAAGACCATTATTACTAGAATTTCCTTCAGTATCTGTTACACATAGTAACAGTCTGAACTGTAGATATTTATCAATATTACTATACTCACAAATAAAGTATGCCAAAATTGACTATTATCCCATGATGCTTAATGATGTGGTTTGTTTTACTGTATTTTTTTTTGTATTGACAAACACTTGTAGACCAGAATCAGTGGGGTCCATTGCCAAAAAAAAAAACAAAATTAAAGATAACTAAAAAACACTAAGACCAATTAAAACTATTCACGGATTCTTAATAAATGCAAACAGATATACAGTGATCCCTCGCTATATCGCGCTTCGCCTTTCGCGGCTTCACTCTATCGCGGATTTTATATGTAAGCATATTTAAATATATATCGCGGATTTTTTGCTGGTTCGCGGATTTCTGCGGACAATGGGTCTTTTAATTTCTGGTACATGCTTCCTCAGTTGGTTTGCCCAGTTGATTTCATACAAGGGACGCTATTGGCAGATGGCTGAGAAGCTACCCAACTTACTTTTCTCTTTCTCTCTCTTGCGCTTTCTCTGATCCTGACGTAGGGGGTGTGAGCAGGGGGGCTGTTTGCACACCTAGACGATACGGACGCTCGTCTAAAAATGCTGAAAGATTATCTTCACGTTGCTACCTTCTGTGTGCAGCTGCTTAGTGAAGCTTCGCATACTTAAAAGCTCGAAGGGCACGTATTGATTTTTGCATGTTTGTTTTTCTCTGTCTCTCTCTATCTCTCTCTCTTTGCTCCTGACGGAGGGGGTGTGAGCTGCCGCCTTCAACAGCTTTGTGCCGCCGGTGCTTCGCATACAGCCCTATTGATTTGTTTGCTTTCTCTGTCTTTATGACAGTCTCTGCTCCTGACAAGCACTCCTTTGAAGAGGAAGATATGTTTGCATTCTTTTAATTGTGAGACAGAACTGTCATCTCTGTCTTGTCATGGAGCACAGTTTAAACTTTTGAAAAAGAGACAAATGTTTGTTTGCAGTGTTTGAATAACGTTCCTGTCTCTCTACAACCTCCTGTGTTTCTGCGCAAATCTGTGACCCAAGCATGACAATATAAAAATAACCATATAAACATATAGTTTCTACTTCGCAGATTTTCTTATTTCGCGGGTGGCTCTGGAACGCAACCCCCGCGATGGAGGAGGGATTACTGTATCAATTATTTTAAAATGAGGGTTAACTATTATGACATACTGTACCTTGATACTTACAGTCACTCATTTTCCAAATAATTTTCTCACTTGATTGTCACAAGGATTTTGGCAGATAGTTTTCAAATGAATGTGCTGCCATCTTTGCTTCAGTTAGCATCTGGACAAAGAAAAATAAAAATAAAGAATAGAAAAAAAATAATCATTTAAGAGCTAAATTATTAATCTGAAAAGCATGAATTTACTAAAGTACATTAATCGTAGAAGTATTAAGATTAGATAAAATTAAAAAATCAACTAGAGGGTTTTGCCCCCTGCTTGCTTCGCTCAACAACCCCCGATCCTGCACTACGTGACAGCCACTTCGCATCTCTGCCGCTTGCGTATGTGGATTTCACTTTCACCAAACAACAAATCTTTTAATACTCACAGATACGACTCTTCATTGGGAAGAAACACTTCTTCTCCCTGATTGTAACACGAATTAGAAGATCTACAAGTCTCAGACTTAAAGTTTAAATCCAAACAATATACTCAATCTCTTTTCGCTGTTCCGTTATTTTACAAAGTAATAATTTCCGTTTGTTTGTGCTAATGTGATCTTTACTAACATTCTTTTGAGACTTTTGAATTTTAGTACTTGCATTAGCTCTGCATGTGTATCGCGCCAATGTTTTTGAACCTCTTTACGACGTTCTACTTTGTCATCTACTTTTTGTCATTTATTTCCAGCCCCGGGCATGGTTAAATCTCTTGGCACAAAGTCTTGTCTCTCGGGACTTGAAAGTATCTCTCTGAAAAAGTCACATCTCGTCTTGTCCCAGGATTTTCTTATATAATAGAGAGATATTAATTCCAAAGGGAGATTTCATTAAGAACATATCTTCAAATCACTTCTTGCAAAACTGACATTAAAACATACAAGTCTGAATTGAACTGTTTTACTTTTTTCAGAAAGTTAATTTTATTTCAATGTTCACCTATCACCTTTATCTTCACTTTTGGGGAACTGGGACTGCAGTTACTAAAATCATTCAGAACTACATTTCCTGATATAACAAGTTTTTAAATTTAAATTTCCAAGTCTAAAGTGTCACTGTAATTTGCTTAATGACTGCACTTCAATTGTTTGCAATGAAGTGAAGCAGTCATTGCAAGACAAAGCACAACAAAATGGCAAATGGCAGTTCACAGAGTTCCCTTGAGATTGTTTTTTTCTAAATTACTCATGAATTCAAAGTTCTATTTATAGCCAAAGGAAAAGCATGGAAATGTATTTAAAATGACAATCAATTTTTTTGAATTAGTAAAAGCTATTATCCTATAACCATCAAATTGATAAAGTATGGAAATTTGAAAAATAGATGGAGTTGGTCTTGTCCTTTGTAAGAGATGGACGTCTAGACCGAGCTCAGTTAGCAGCAGTGTTATTTTTTTTTCTTTTTAACTATCATCCTAAGGTATCCTGTATTTACTCATTCAATAGGATTTAATTACATTACACGCAAGTATAAATAAGCATAAGCAGCAAACAAAGGGCTCACAGAGAAAAAGAAAAGGAAAAAGATAAGGCAGCTAAAGTTCCATCAAAGTCTAATCTGGCTTCTAGTTCATGGTACGGCCTGCTAGAAACTGACCTGAAACAGACAGGTGAAGGTATAGATCTGCCAGGACCGGATGCTGCAGTAACAGCCACAACCAAGAGGATAAGTGGGAGTGAAACTGCAAGTGAGGCAGGCAAGGAAAATGTGTCGATTCAAGAAGGATTACTGAAACCAGAGTCTGGCCTTTTTATCCATACTATCAACTACAGCCAATACCCTACATGAGGATAAGGATATAAACAAGAAAAATGAGAAACCGCTTCAGGATAGAAAAGACCTGGGGCCTCATGTATAAACGGTGCGTACGCACAGAAATGTTGCGTACGAACCTTTCCACGCTCAAATCGCGATGTATAAAACCTAAACTTGGCGTAAAGCCACGCACATTTCCACGGTAACTCATTCCTTTGCGTACGCAATTTATCCACCCGGTTTTGCAGACTGGCGGCACCCAGTGTCAAAGCAGTGCTACTGTTCCTGTGTGATCACCCTTTCTTTCTTAAATCCACATTCCTGGCGCGGCTTTATAAATACACTGAAATTAACTGCATATTGTTTATTAGTGTAATGCATCTGATTGTAATTAACCTGTAGCAATATAATGGTCCAGGGAATAGCCATAGTATTCCAAATACCATAACTGCTTTAGCGTTGTAACTCTCACTGCATCTTCTTTCAGCTGATCCCGTTAAGGGTTGCCACAGCAGATCATCTTTTTCCACATTACTCTCACTGCACCACTCTGAGTATTTATATCACTGTATCTGAGTGGGAAATCACAGCAGCAGCTGATTGGAAAGAGAATTATCGGTACACAGCATGAAGCAGATGCTGCCTGAGCCACAGCAAACGCTTTAGTCCCTGTACGGACTTCGCGGTTTAGAAACAGTTTCATCCCAAGAACTCTAAACGCACTAAATCAGTCCATCAAGTGCTCCTTGTAGAACTGTTTGTACTTATAAGTACAATTACCCCACTGTAAACTTGCACTACAGTTATAATATTGCACAACCTGCGCCACTTTATAAAGCGCGTATTTACATGTGATGACGGTATTCATTTCTAAGACGAAATGCAGCAAAACATGTTGATTATATTATACAGATAAAACTTTAACTTCATTTAAATAATCTGTATTGTTAATAATTAAACATGTGAGGACACGGTGCCGCAGCGCTAGCTAGTTCAGTAATTGTTCCTGCCTTGCGCTGTATTCTTGCTGGTGCTGACGCGACACTGGAAAGATAGACGGATATAATAATTAAACACGTACTACTAAGATATTTCAATGTTCCTTAAAAGTTTTGAAGAATCGAAGTTCTAAGATTACAGATGGCTTCACGTCTATTACATAGCTTATTGTGTGGCGATTGAGTTTTTGCAGAAAGAAAAGTAAGGACAGGAATTGGAGGTTAGTACGTTTGAAAGAGACAGTACTGCTGTGATAAATTATTTCATTGAAGGTTGCGCATGGCGCAGCAAGCCTCTTGCGTGAGACATGAACAAGCACTGCGCCACCATGTTCCCATGTTTAATAACATGCTTTCATTCCTATCATCATGAAAAAGATATTACGTATACATCTCAGTATTTTAATTATTCAGAGAGCTGTAATATCACGAATGTAATGGATTATGTGTCCTGTCGGAGAAAGAGAAAGCCCGTTTAAAAAGAAGGTAGTGATTCATACACATAGAGCACACAGAAGATCAAATACAGAACAAAGCATTTAGCATGCCACTTTAGTTACAATGGGATTTGAGAAACTAGTAAATTAAACGATTTTAAGATGAAGTTTATAATGTTCTACTTTAATGGCAAAATAAACTACGTGATTAAAGTGGAAATTTCGAGATTAAAGTTGACATTTCGTGCTTTTTTCCCCACTGTGTGCCTTTTTTTTGTCAGTACCCTAATAAGCTTTCATATGACACTCAGACGGTGGGCTACGACTCGCTTTTTCACGGCGACTTTGATATGTGATTTCTTTTTTATTTCGGGCACTGTGTGACTTTGTGAAGTTGAGCCTTCGAGTTTCTCCGACACTCTGTCACTCGATCAGCTTCCTTTTGTTGATTATACCACTGTTTAAACCAACAAATAGTACGTTTTTCCTTTGCCTCCACTTGGTATTCGCTGAAATTCTTATATTTTCTCCCGTGCTTTTCCCATTGTCTTTTCACAGAAGGCTATTTATATTGATTTGCATATTCAAAGAGGCGTAATTCTGGGAGGAGTTGGGGCGGGACAGAAGGCGCGTGCACGTGCGTTACTTTTCACGCAAATCGGGATTTATGTAGTAGAAGAACGTGAAAGTATGCGTGCGCACAGATTCCTGCATCTGGATTTTTCTGTGCGTACGCACAATCCCGCTTTTGTGCTTACGCCATGTTATAGTGTGAGTTCTACGCACGGCGTTATACATGAGGCCCCTGGATTTTACTACAAACTTTACAGAGATTCTAGAAAAAAAAATGGAAGAAAAAATATAAGAAAATACAAGTAAGTTACAAAGTAAAATTGGAGTACTTACTGCTCAGCTTGAAGATGTTAAGCAAACGTTTACAAATTATATTGAGATAGTTGGGACAATCGACATCTTCTATTGCCCAAAAAGCAACAGCTGCAAAATCAGAATGCAAAGTGCTTACTGACAAACTGGCTGTGCTGGCAAATAGGTATAGAAGGAACAACATCAGAATCTGAGGTCTTCCTGAAAAACATCGAAGTCCAAACCCAGTGAAATTCATAGCTGAACTATTCACTAAAATAACTGGAGAGGACTTTAAATCGGACATCGAGATTTCAGCAGCCTACCATATATGTGGATCGAACGCCTCAAGACTGAGAAGCCTGATTGTCTGTTTCGACAAACTAAAGGTTAAAGAAAACCTGATGTCTCTTCTCAGACTGAAAGAAGAGATTACAACTGAAAATAACCCACATTCATATGTTCCCAGATTTCTCCCCTGCTACAGCTGCTAAAAGCACTGCATTCTACAGTATTAAACAGTATCTACATAGTGCTGAAATCAGATATAGCCTCTTGTACCCTGCCAAATTGAAAGTGGTTATTGAAGATTAGTTTTACTTTTTTAGCTATCTGGATGAAGCAGAAAAAAAAGCTAAGAAGAATGATCTGGACATCCTTTTGAAACATGATTATGAGTCAAACTGTGTTTTGGTAAGGCAAAGAAGATTTTGCTTGCAACCTGCAACTTGGAGAGTTTGTAACTCCACATTTGCCGTAAGTATATGTTTTATTTCTTTTTTGGCTACTTTTTTTTTTTTTTAAACTTCAATTATAATATTGAAATTTGTTCCATCAATTATATGTACATTTGGCAACCACAAAACAGCCTGCTATTTATAGTGTGTTTCTTTTCCCACATCATAGCCTTGGTTATTTGTATTGGAAGTGTTTAAAATCATATCGGGCGACACGGTGGCGCAGTGGGTAGCGCTGCTGCCTTGCAGTTAGGAGACCCGGGTTCACTTCCCGGGTCCTCCCTGCATGCAGTCTGCATGTTGTCCCCATGTCTGCATGGGTTTCTTCCAGGTACTCCGGTTTCCTCCCACAGTCCAAAGACATGCAGGTTAGGTGCATTGGCGATCCTAAATTGTCCCTGGTGTGTGTGTGTGTGTGTGTGTGTGTGCCCTGTGGTGGGCTGGCGCCCTGCCCAGGGTTTGTTTCTTGCCTTGCGCCCTGTGCTGGGTGGGATTGGCTCCAGCAGACCCCCGTGACCCTGTAGTTAGGGTATAGGGGTTGGATAATGGATGGATGGATAAAATCATATCCTAGGTTTATTGTATTTGGACAGTACTGTCATAAGATATCTCACTCTTAACTTTTTCTACACTGCTGCTGGGGGGGTTCTTTATCTTCTGGACGTGCTCTGTCTCTTGGTATGTCAGAGGACAGGGACTTCATGAAGTGTGGTCTGCCTGACTTGGGCCATAAATGTTAACATAACAATATGCCATAACACCTGGCAATAAAATAAAATCAAGTTCAATGCTATCATATGTAAACATGTGCTACCTTAACTTAAAACTACAAAATGTCAACAAAAGTTCAGAAGCAATGTCTCTATAACCAAACCGTGAAGTTAGTGAGCTGTATTGCCAATGGTCTCAATCATGAATTAAAGAGAAACAATGTATTCTCTCACTTAACAGGTCTAAATGTCAAAATGGTGTTTTTACAGGAGACTCACTTAATAAGTAAGGATGAGTTTTTGTTGCAAAGTGAGTGGATTGGCCAAATTTTTCACTCCACCTATACAAAGAAAGCTAGGGGCATGGTAAACTTAATAAATAAAATTATTCAATTTGTACTGTCAGACGTAATATCTGATCCTACAAGGCGATATGTCATGGTGATGGGCAATTTACTTAATACTTAAGTGATTTTGATAAATATCTATGCATCTAACATGGACGACAGAGATTTCACCCAAAATGTATTTCCATCTATTCCTAAAGTGAACACCCATAAAATTATAATGGCCAGAGACTGTAATTGTGTTTTAAATTCATACCTGGGTAGCCCTTCAGTTACAGCAGTGATAACATCTAATACTGCAAAAATAATTCCACAGTAATTGATTACAACTTATGATTCAAAAACCTCCATGAGCCTGATAAGAGTATATTCCTTCTTCTCACAAGTACATCTTTGCTAGTAGTAGTACATACAGAAAGCAACTGTCAAAGGAGGTGTTAGAGTGATTGATGACTTTAAGCCCCGCCCCAAATATGAAAATATGAAAATATGATTTATGAAAATATAAAAATATGAAAATATAAAAATATAAAAAATATGAAAATAGGAGTTATGAAAATATAAAAATATAATTTATGTAAATATAAAAATATGAAAATTTATGAAACTATAAAAATATGAACTATACCCCACCCCTGGGGGGTTGGACCACCGTCATAATTGATCATCTCTAAACCACACCTTTTAGGGTGGGTCTTTCGTAAACCGGACACCTATCACGCCCCATTAACAATACTCACGCCCCCGAGGTACGCCTTTATCTCTCAATCCGCCTATAGGGTTAGGGGTGAGGCGTGTCTCTCACCCCCGACTATGGGAGGAGACGAAAGAGCTCTTGTATAAAATTCTAGTCATTTAGTGAAAATGCCACGACACACACAAAAGCAAACAGAATGGACGGTCTTGTGAACGCTCCTAAGAAACTGAAAGCAAACAGGGTGTCCAGAAGAACGTTACGGGAGTTACGGGAACCACGCTTCAGCTCAGTCTGGTACGATTCTACCTGTCATGGCTGTTTCATAGATCACCCCAGCCAGACGCAGCATACGTGTCTGTTTGAGCCTGACTCTGTTTATCGGGTTGGCCGCTTTCAAGAGGTTCTGACTGTTTTCCGCAAACCTTGGCTCAGGAGCCTGGTCATAAAGACTCTGGGTTGCTTCAACATCTTTCCGCCTTTTCACAAAGTTCATTCATTTGTGCAAAATGCTGTCGATGAACTGGAAAAAGAACATTCTATTAGCAAAGCCATTGTACAAGCCTTTCACAACATGGACGATCCCTCTTACTCAAAAATACGTGAAATAGCCGATGCTTTCTCTAAAAGACATTTTTCTGTACCGAACACGACCGATGCACCTTTGGGGTTTTACGGGGAGTACGACTTAGAAAAATCAGACGAAGTGTCTGCACTCAATGTTCCTGTGATATGAAATGTTTTAATCATGTTTTTGTTTAATACTGCTGTTTTGAAATTTTAATAATGTTTTTAATCATGCTGTTTTGAAATTTAAACAATGTTGTTTTTAAAATTAACAATAAAGACTCATTTGATTTTTAAACCATTGACATTTTTCTTTTACTGTCGGCAATGGAGGGTTACTTGAAAAAAGTTTATTATAACCCGGCAAATCCTGGTAGCTTTGGGGGAAAAGACTCTTTGAAAAGAGCTCTTGAGGTTTCGGGTCAGAAAAGTAATGACCAACAGGTGTCGGATTGGTTATCCGGTCAATATGCTTATACAATTCACAAACCCGCTAGAAGGCATTTTAGGAGAAATAAGGTTTATGTATCCGATATAGACTCGCAATGGCAGATGGATTTAGCGGACATGACAAATGTGTCCAAGCATAATCTGGGTTATAAACACTTGTTAACCTGTATCGACGTACTTTCTAAGTACGCGTGGGTACGACCCCTGAAGAACAAAATGGGTAAGGAAGTGACAAGAGCCTTCCAAGACATTCTGAGCGCCGGTCGAACTCCAAAGAAGCTCCAGACCAATAAGGGCAAAGAGTTTTTCAACCAAGATTTTCAAAAGCTGATAAAGAAGATCGGAATAAAACATTTCACCACAGGAAACGAATTAAAGGCCTCTGTGGTGGAGAGATTTAACCGCACACTAAAATCTAAAATGTGGAAATATTTCAGCGCTTATAACACGAGAGCCTACATCGATAAATTGCCAGATCTAGTATACTCTTACGACAAAAGTTATCATCGAAGCATAAAAATGGCTCCTTCCGATGTTAACACATTAAATTCCTGGAAAGTTTTCAAAAACTTATACGGCGTAGCCAGCCCACCGGGTCCGCCGTTGTTTAAGTTCAAAGTAGGAGACACAGTTAGGGTGTCTAAAACCAGACATCCTTTTGAGAAAGGTTATGAACAAACATTTTCAGATGAAATCTTTACCGTATCTGAACTTGTACCTAGGGAACCGGCGGTGTACAAACTGGTACAAACGATGGTGAAGAGATTGTAGGATCCTTTTACGACCCTGAATTACAGAAAATTAAAGTCGGATCCACAGACGTTTACAGGATTGAAAAAATACTGGCTAGGAAAGTTAAGAATAAAAAATGACTCATTTTAGTCAAATGGCTCGGCTGGCCAGAAAAATTTAACAGCTGGATACCGGAGAGCCAAGCCCAAGATGTTCAATAAAATCCAGAACGCTCCTAATCGACTCTTCATTCTCTAGCGGTATACCATGGAGCGCAAAAGTTTTTTTGTGACTCTACCGAGCAACGCTTCCTCAGACATTTTCCCTAACAACACAATTTCCAATTTCACGACGAAGCTTGCTAAACCCATAGAATTAGAAGGTTCTTGGGAAGTCGGTCTAGCCGAAATTCAGTACCCACATATGTGGAATACCATAGACAAACCAGATAACAAATTCTACGTTTCAGCTCCAGGGGTAAAAAAACATTACTACATTCCATGCAGATATTACGAAGGTATTCACGACCTACTGTCTTTTATGAATTCGACAACCTTAAGCCTGCCCACTTTGACAGATGTTGCAGCTGGATTTGTCCCTTCCGAGAGCTCTGTGAAATTCAGTTATAATGCTGTGGAAAGAAAAGTCTACGTGGTACCGGGTGAAAAGGATGAAACTTATAAGGCTCCTTTCCCCGCCGACATCAGGGCCGGCTTTTACACTTTGTACGTGTACGGGGATATGGTATCTCATCAGAGAGTCGGAGACAGCTACGTACCCCTTTTGAGGTGTGTTCATATAGAGGATCAGGCTAATAAAATTACAACCATCACATATGACAAACCGCATTATGCCCCAGTCAGCAAGAATCATTTTGACACAGTGACTATTGAAATAAAGACGGACCAGAACAAAAACGTGCCATTTCAGTTTGGTAAGGTGATAGTGAAGTTGCATTTCAGACCCGTCAGGCATTGTATGCATGACCGAAACAATGAGGACTTACCAGGACCCGACACCTTACATCCAATATTATCAGACCCAAGCAGGTAACGGCTTACCGGGGTTCTCTGGATCCCCTGTAATGTATGGTGGGGGGATTGGAGGTATATTTCGAGGATTGTTTAGAAGAGCTTTACCTCTCCTGAAAAAAGGCTTTGACATCGCAAAACCACATATCAAATCCGCGGCTAAAAATATTGTAAAAGATGTGATCACGGGGGCTATATCCAGTGCTGCGTGTGGAGTCCTAGAAAAGCAGGAGGGAGCGGGCTTGATGGTCATGAGAAAGACAAAACGCAAGAGACCACCGGGGTCGTGTCAGGCCCCGCCAGCTAAAAAGGCCGGGCGCACTATTTTTACAGCATTATCTAAACGTCGTTAGAAGAGGAACAAGACTAAAGCAAGCAAAAAGAAGAAGAGAGACATTTTTTAAGAGAAGATGGCTTTCGTACACAGAATGTCCGAAGAGTGTGTCAAATCTGAACTGGATCTGTTTACGGTGCCTTTCACTCAAACGAGTGTAGATAAAAGTATATACGTTGAAGTCCCACCACTCTCAGCCCTCTCTGAAGTAGCTCCGCTAGAATTTCTCATAGCCGGAAATGGGGAAGATTACCTGGACTTGAATAACACTCTTCTACACCTAAGGGGAAAGATAGTGAACGCTGACGGGACTAACATACCTGCCGGGGCAAAGGTCGGATTTGTCAACTACCCTATAGCCAGTTTGTTTTCTCAAGTTGATGTCACCCTGGGGGACCGCCTAATATCGCAGAGTTCAAATTGTTATCCTTACCGAGCGGTCTTGGAAGGCCTGCTAAATTACAGCCAAGAGACTCTTCATTCTCAGTTTGCTACAGGACTTTTTTTACAAAGATACACTTAACAAATTGGAAGAGACAGACCCCGCCGGAGAAAACATTGGTTTTAATAACAGAAGCGCCTATACAGCCGGTAGCAGGACTGTCGAACTTCTGGGGCACATACATACAGATCTCTTTTTCCAGGAAAAACTACTATTGAATGGCCTAGACGTGAAGATTAAAATGGTTCAGAATAAAGATGAATTCTGCTTAATGTCCGGTGATGCCGAACGATACAGAGTAATCATAACATCAGCCTCCCTGTTTGTAAAAAAAAGTAAAAATTTCACCGGCCGTGAAATTAGTACACGCTCATGCCCTTACATCAGCCAATGCTAAATACCCTGTGGAAAGGGTGAATATGAAAGTATTCAGTATGGCCGCGGGAATCCGAGCATGCAATCAAGAAAACCTGTTTCTGGGTCAACTACCAAAGTATGTGGTGATTGGCATGGTGGATAATGAGGCGTTTTCGGGGTCTTATACACGGAACCCTTTCAATTTCAAACACAACGATGTAGAGTTCCTGGCTCTGTACATGGACGGTGAACAGATTCCCGCCAAACCTTTTCAACCAGACTTTGTAAGCGGCAACAGTGCCAGAGAATATTATAACCTGGTATTAGCCACTGGTAAGCATTTGAAGGATCAAGCTCTGTCTATCAGCCGTTCAGAGTTCTCTCAAGGATATACTCTTTTTGCTTTTGATCTAATCCCCGATCAAGAATGCGGTGATCATTTTTCATTAGTTAAAACTGGAAACATGAGATTTGAATTACGCTTCCGCGTCCCTCTCCCTCGGACCGTCAATCTAATAGTATATGCGGTCTTTGACAATATCATTGAAATCAACCAGAGACGTAATGTTCTGTATGACTACTAATAAGCACCATGAATACAAAACAATTAACACAACTACTGTCCCAAGACCCCTACACCGAAAGATATTTCCGCGGTGTGCTGGCATGTGATCAACTACCGGAAAAAAATAACGTCTTGCCAGCCATGTTTGTAGTGAATACTCACCGTCAAACCCAACCCGGAGAACACTGGCTGGGGATTTACCTCACAGAAGACGGAAATGGGGAGTTTTTTGATTCCTATGGAAATCCTCCGGACTTTATCTACTTCCCGAATGACATTTACCGTTTCTTAAGCAAAAACTGTAAACAAATCATTTACAATAACCGACAGCTTCAAAGTTGGTTCTCGGACAAATGCGGTCAACACTGCCTCTTCTATCTGCATCAGAGAGGAAAAGGTCTCCCGTACACCTCTGTAATAAAAAAGTATTCGGAGGATGTGAACAGTAATGACTCTATGGTCTCTAAATTTGTTCGTTCCTGGCTTCCTTCGCCGGGACTCTGTTTTTATCAGTACCCTTGCGTGCAAAGATCAGAGACCTGTAAATATTTCAATAGACGGTTAAAGGATGACGACACTCTGTAATGAGATAAAATTGTATTTAATAAACAAATAATTTTACAAATTAATAAGCAATCCATTCCAGTCTTTTTTTTCTCGGTTTCAGTCGGTAGGGGGTAACTTCTGTATGATGAGCAGGGAGGGGGGCGGTGGGTGGCTTAAAACTTTCAAGGAGTTCTCTCGTTTCATCATTAGGTACGACAGAAAATGGAATGTTCAAACCGGCCATGGCGTTTACAAATTCCTTCCACCCCCGCGGTCTCCTATGTTCAGGTATTGTATGAGAAGCGGTCAGATTAAGGACCAAATCCACCATGTTGGATCCGACCAAAGGTTTACCTTCTAACAACAGCTCTCCACGATTATTCCAAAACGCGTGATGGGGATTAACGGACATTTTATGTAAAACAAATTCAACATTTTTCTTTGCTTTTACAGGCGCGCTTCTCAAAACCTCTTGCCAAACCTTGTCCTCAGACACCTTGACTGTTCCAGGGCCCCCCTCGCCATTTTCTTCTTTTGGTAATATGAGCGTCAGACTGCTAGTTTCTTTATCGGCCTTTTTAACTAGAGTCAGATATCTCTGCAAGATAGAAGTGTAAAGCTTCACCTTCTCGTCAGCCCCTATATCACAGCGTTGCAGGACGTTTCTCATTTCTTTGTCCAGTTCAGTTTCCGTGGCACTCAAGAGTTCGTTCGGGTTAGCGCTCTTTTGCTGAAAAAGAGACATCTGTTGCTGCGGGACCAAATACATTTTTTGAGCGTATTCCATGTTTATGCTCTAGAAGCTAATAAACTGGATATGAATGGCACGGCGACGCTTAAAAGAGCTCCCAAAAAAGCCTCCTTTCTGGTTCAGAATAGCTTTCTTCTTTTTTAATGTTAGTTTTCTGTCACTTATCTTTCTGACAGATGTTTTATGCTTCTTGAGTAGCTTAAACTGTTTGGGCGAAAGAGGTATATTACCTTTTAAAGTATTACAGGCTATTTCGGACAAAGCATTAATTAAATCGTCAGAAGAGGCATTTATAAGAATTTTACGGCGGCGACAAGAGCAACGGAGTAAGGCCTTGAGAGGCTGTAGGTTTCTACTTATTCTGGCCGACATGCTGACAGAATATGTAACTTTGACTCAGAACAGCTTCTTTTATCTTTTCACGGTGTACACGACCGGCCAATCGGGCGGAAACAGACCTGTTCTTAAACGCAGTTCGTCTGGGGTCTGTGCCTTTAAATCCACTAAGAGATAGCCGTACAGTAGTTTTGTAGCATCTTCGAAAGCTTCCAAAAAGAACTTAACACGTCTCGGATACATTTGGCGGGCCAAGGTAGTAATCTGCAATTTGTCCCTGGGGTTTTTAAAAAGAGTAATATAATTGGCGTTAAAATCTCTTTCAGTAGCCATAAGGTCTTGTGTTGCAATCTTTTAGGAGAACCCTCTTGTTATACACCACTCTGAATTTCTTCCTGAGTGGTCTGTTTTCTAAAGTGAAACGTTTTTTATTTCGATGGATCCGCTTACCGTGAACCAGTAACTCTTGAGGAGGGGCTTCATGAGACGTCACAAAATTCTGAACTAGATTGGTTAGTGACTCGAGGTTTATAATTTTACCGGTTTCGTGATTGATGGTTATACCTTTTACCTTCATACATGTTTTGCCTTGTGCCGTTTTATACCCGTACGTCTTTGGACCGCCTGAAGCAAATCTATAATAATAAAAGGCAAAGCCCTCACTGACTGACTGACTGACTCACTCACTCACTGACTGACTCACTCATCACTAATTCTCCAACTTCCCGTGTAGGTGGAAGGCTGAAATTTGGCAGGCTCATTCCTTACAGCTTACTTACAAAAGTTAGGCAGGTTTCATTTCGAAATTCAAAGCGTAATGGTCATAACTGGAACATATTTTTTGTCCATACACTGTAATGGAGGAGGCGGAGTCACGTATCGCGTCATCACGCCTCCTACGTAATCACGTGAACTAAAAACAAGGAAGACATTTACAGCACGAGTCACACGCGGGAACGAAGGTAAATGACGTTAATTTTTGACTGTCTTTTAATACTGTGTAAGCATACATATTAACACATGTGCAATTAAACGTGTGCATTTACGGGGTGATTTCTCAGGCTTAAAAGCTCGCCTTTTACTAAAAAGGTAAATGCAAAACTATTTTCAATCAGTTTATTGAAACGCTCCCGTTAAGGATTGCAATAACATATTCGCGAGATAAAAGAACGAAGTAGGGGGAAATGGAGGAACAGCCGCAAACAGCGAAGAGCAAAAAATTAATTAAACAATTGAGAACGGAGCGAGTTAAGCATACAAGCATGTTCATAAGGGAAACAAAGCACGGTGTAAAACGTAAGTTTAAATTAAGTTTATAGAAACGCTCCCGCTGCGGATTGCAATAACTTATTCGCGAGATAAAAGTTTAATGAGAAGACACGAGGTATAAACGAACCACACGCCGTGGCGCAACGTTAGGGGCAACAGTTTCAACCATTCTATGATCTGCTTCTCGCAACTGAAAGACGGCACATGGCGGATGTTAGCCGACTTGCTGACCGCAACGTTAGGGGCTTCAACTATTGCGCTGACGCCACATCTCAGTGCCAACACTTTGCAGACTGTACTTAAAAGACACGCCCTCCTCACTGGACAGTTAAAAACATCAATCAAACTAACGATGACATCAAGTATTACCCAATCAAAAGTAGGAAAGGAGGCATCTTCATAAAATGCGTGTGGGATGATTTGCATGAGACGCTGCTTTAAAAAAAAATGATAAAAAAAATACGGGATAAATCCCGTCCAGTATTGATTCAAAACGGGACGCGCAATTTCATTCTCAAACGCGGCACGATTCCGTATTTTAAAGGACGGGTCGCAACCCTACAGTGCCAGGTAACCACCCATACAATCAGATTGTGATTCAGACTACGAATGCAATGAATGTAATTACCCCGATCTACATACAAGGCGAAAGTCTTGCAACATTCAAAAGATGATGGTTTGGGATAAGTACACCATACAACATAAAAGAGCTTATGAAGCCTTGAACCGAAAAAAGCAAGATCTCAGAGATCGTAAAAAAAAAAATAGGAGGTAATGTCGTTTTACTCGCTGTAGATTTTAGTCAAACATTACCAGTTATTCCACGAGGGAGACCAGCAGATGAACTGAACGCGTGTTTAAAATCCATGCTTCTCCCACGCTCGGTTATATGTCGCGTGTTCTCGGGTAGGTGCACCAAAAAATTTATACATTTAAGCATGTAATGGGCAAACAAAAAATGAGGTATACCCGAAGGCACTGCAGTAGTACTTAATGTAACTTTACTTCTTAAATGTTAATGTTTTACTGTTTAATAATTTATACGCTTCTTATATGTTGTTCAAATTCTTTTATCAAAATACCACTGACAGCGCAATGCACGATAACATGGAGTGAATACACCATACGCATCCGCCCACGGCTGCCCTGCTGTGCGCAGATAGGAGTTGATTCTACAATAAAATAAAATAAACATAAAAAGAGTAAAACAATCATCACCCATAAAGCGTGTGTGTGTGTGTATATATGTGTATATATATATATGTTGATATGTGGATGTGTATATGTATATATATATATATATATATATATATATATATATATATATATATATATATATATATATATATATATGTGTATATATATATATATATATATATATATATATATATATATATATATATATATATGTAGATATGTATATATATGTGTATATGTATATGTATATATATGTTTATATGTGTGTGTGTATTTTATATATATAAAACACAGCAACACTCATAACAATGACAACACAATTACATTGACAATCATGTTACGTTATTTTTAAAATGTTTCCTTTTTTTTTCATAACCTCTTTAACACACTACTTCTCCGCTGCGAAGCGCAGGTATTTTGCTAGTTCAGTAATATAATCACCAGGATTTAACTCACTGGTGAGCTCTCCTAAATAGTCACCCAGAGGAGGATTGTACTGACCAGGCTGAGAAGTAAAAATGACCGAGTCGGTGTCGTGGTACAACACCCTTTCTCCCAGACTGTCAAGTAAATCGTACAACTCTAACCGGGCATAGGCCGTGGTAAAAGCAGCAATGACAACATTAATGCTACCAGGTAGGGTATACTTTTCATCGGTGTACAGTAATCCCTCCTCCATCGCGGGGGTTGCGTTCCAGAGCCACCCGCGAAATAAGAAAATCCGCGAAGTAGAAACCATATGTTTATATGGTTATTTTTATATTGTCATGCTTGGGTCACAGATTTGCGCAGAAACACAGGAGGTTGTAAAGAGACAGGAACGTTATTCAAACACTGCAAACAAACATTTGTCTCTTTTTCAAAAGTTTAAACTGTGCTCCATGACAAGACAGAGATGACAGTTCCGTCTCACAATTAAAAGAATGCAAACATATCTTCCTTTTCAAAGGAGTGCCCGTCAGGAGCAGATCATGTCACAGAGATACAGAAAAGAGCAAACAAATCAATAGGGCTGTTTGGCTTAAGTATGCGAAGCACCGCGGCACAAAGCTGTTGAAGGCGGCAGCTCACACCCCCTCCGTCAGGAGCAGACAAAGAGAGAGAGAGAGACAGAGTTTGTTTTTCAAGCAAAAATCAATACGTGCCCTTCAAGCTTTTAAGTATGCGAAGCACTGTGCAGCATGTCGTTTCAGGAAGCAGCTGCACAAAAGATAGGAACGTGAAGATAATCTTTCAGCATTTTTAGACGAGCGTCCGTATGGTCTAGGTGTGCGAACAGCCCCCCTGCTCAATCCCCCTACGTCAGGATCAGAGAAAGTCAGCAAGAGAGACAGAGAAAAGTAAGCCGGGTAGCTTCTCAGCCATCTGCCAATAGCGTCCCTTGTATGAAATCAACTGGGCAAACCAACTGAGGAAGCATGTACCAGAAATTAAAAGACCTATTGTCCGCAGAAATCCGCGAACCAGCAAAAAATCCGCGATATATATTTAAATATGCTTACATATAAAATCCGCGATGGAGTGAAGCCGCGAAAGGTGAAGCGCGATATAGCGAGGGATTACTGTACTTCCATTGTATTTGAGCAATCTCATCGCCGATAAATTCAAAATAAGAAACATTATACTGTTTGGAGAAAATATATTGCAAGAATTCCTCACCGTCCTTGACTAAGCTAGTAGTGAGATGGAGAGGTTTTTGCCCAAATTTACCCCAAAGAGAATTTAAAAACAACTTTGAAATTTGTCTCTTAGCCGGATTTACGGCGATGTTATCGCGGTCCATTGCACACCTTCCTTCTGATAATAATCTAAAATATAACGGTCTCGGGAAGCCTCATCCGTACACCAGGCAGGGTAGCCCGAGGCCTCCTGCTTGCCTTTTAGATGAAGCTTGATATAGTCTGAGAATAACTCAGAAGTACATTCGGGGTAATGCCAAATCTCGTATACTTTTGAAACTTTATACCCTTTGTCAATGGCCTTTGCTATTTCCACACTGCACCAAGTACCGGTTAAAGCTCTCTCATCCTCTGTGTGACGACAGTCCACAGTCTGAGCTTCGGTCTCCGCGCAGGTGCGACAGAGGGTGAACATTAATTTCCCACAAAACCTGAGAGGCAGGACTGGAAAATTGAGACCACGTGGAGGCTGGACGGTGGCTTTAATTAATCCAAAATACTGCCTGAGATCGCCAAACTGCTGAAAAATGATAGTGGGATGACCGACCGGGTACATTTTTGTTTTATTCACAAATGGGTACAAGCTAGTGAAATCATAATAGTGAATCTGTTCGGGTCCCACTGCCTTGCGGTACAATTTTATGGCGTTGGTATGTCCGCCGAACAACCAGTCCCTCGGTTGTATACGTTGAGGGAAATCACAGTGTTTTAAGAAAGTTTGTAGCCTGAGGTCTTGTTTTTTCATCGTCTCCCAATCATGCTCCCAGAGCACGTGCACATCTAAATTAAATTTAGTCCTAAGTTTTTCCAATTTTCTCATAAACTTTTGGTACATAACCGCACAAGTCATACCGGTTAAAGGATGGGTACTGTTAAAATCATAACATTCTGGACAGCCGTGATAAAAACAACCGGCAAATTCAAAGGCAGTCGGAATACCTTTAACTACGGCATAGCCGTCAAGATAAAAGGAACCCTTCTTTACTTCCTCAAGGTTTAGAGCGTGTCGAATGTTCAATTTTTCTGTTTCACAGAGATACAATAACCATTGAATAGAGGCGTTCGAATAGTTTTTCTGACTACTACTGTAATGGTCAGAAGGAATTATGCCGACAGACTTTGGAGGCATACAGTTTAGCCTGTACATGGCCATACATAGAGATGCCAGGGTCATGCATTGCAACGGGTCAATATTGCCAATTTTGATGACCTCGTCTTTGAATTTAACTAGGGGGCTCCGCCCCCTGCTCGCTTCGCTCGCCAACCCCTGGCGTTGGGGCATGACAAAGAGTGAGATGTATGATTTAGATATAGTACAGTGTGCAGCTTTGGATGATGCGTATAGAAATAAAAAATAGAGTGTTTGGCATAGAGTAATGTTTTATTGGAATATTTCTTTGTATACAGCATTAGTAGTAAAGATGGTGTCTTGTCCTTGAATGAGTTTTCCTTGGCATGGATCATTTATAATTTTAACTTTAACGTCAGATGAACGTCGAACACGTGAGAAGGCAACATAAAGTTGTCCATGTCCAAAAACGGGTTCAGAGAGGTAGATGCCAACCTTGTCCATGGTTTGTCCTTGTGATTTGTTGATGGTCATGGCAAATGCAGCTTTAATGGGGAACTGTCGGCGTTTCAATGTAAAAGGTAATTCTAGGTCAGAACTCGTAAGGTCAATTCTAGGAATGAGAACAGTATTGTTAGCATGTGATCCTGTAAGAACTGTTGCTTGAATAACATTGTGTGTCATGGTGTTGACGACTAACCTTGTGCCATTGCATAAACCCTGTTTAGTGTTAAGGTTTCTTAATAGCATGATTATTGTTCCGTTTTTAAGGGTAAGGTTGTGTTGTGGTAATCCGGCCGGGTTAGTCTTGGATCTTGTTCTTTGTCCTTTATCAAGACCAAAGCAATTGTAGTTGCCGCTATACCTTCTGCATTTGCTTTTGTATTGGCCTCCTTTTCAACTTCATGTAGCATTTTTATAGACTTAGCTAATGGGTGATTGTTTATGACATGAGAGACGTTTCTCATTATAAGCTCTGTGCATTGTTTGTTTTCAGGAAGGTTCATTCGTTGATAGATTGCCTCATCTGGATCTAGGATGTAGATTTGTGCATATTTGCGTTGTTGATTTGTTTCAGGGTGCACTGTTCCAATGCGATGCAATATTTGTCCACATATGCGAAAGCAGTATGGGCCATTGCCTTTTGGTGGCCTGATATGTACTCCGGTAGATGCAAAAGCAAATGAACTATTGTAGGATCTAATGCAGTTCATAAAGTTTTTATTTTCAGGCACATCGTTAGTTAGAAGCTTCTGTAGATATTCAGGATATGAATGTAAAGCAGTCAGTCTAATCTGCCTCTTTTGACAACAACATGTAAATTCATTATTTGTATTGCCAGTTGTTTCTTCTGGGAAGTTAAGTGAATGACAATGATTGCAAATGACATTCATTAATCCCAATGAATTTTCCTCAATAGTGGATTCATTATTGAAGGCGTTTTCAGCCATTTGGCTTAAGCGTTTAACATGTGTCTGGTGTTGATGTCCGCTACGTGCATGTTTTGCTTTTGGCGTTTGAGTGCCGCGTTGTTGCATGTCCAGTATTTGGGACGCGCTATTTTTTTTCTTTTAATTTATTCGCCTCCGCTTTGCGCAAAGTCCGTTTCAGTCTACGTCGTGCATTGTTTGTATCGAGCCTTGTCCGTTTTTGTATGTCGGTCATTTGAGCTTTCTCCTTTTGGAGTCTTGCTTTCTTTTTTTCTGGCAGTTCATTTGCGCTTTGTAGACGTCTGCGTGCATTTATTTTTTCTCTTCGCTCCCTTTTTTGTATGTCTGAGACGCGAGCTCTTTCGTTTTGAAATCGTGCTTGTTTCGATGCAGCACTTTGAGACGCGCGCTGTATGCGTCTACGTTCATTGTGTCTGTCCATTTGGGCACGTCTCTGTAACGGTGTTACTTGTGCTTTGCGTTTTTTGATCCGAGACATTTTTTCTCCCGGAGTTTCAGAAGCGCGTTTTATGCTCCGCCGTCTATTTTGTTGTTTCTTTCGTGTTCGTGTGTTTGTTCCTGTTATCCTTTCCGAATCGTTTTGTACCCGTGACCGTGTATTCATGACTTGTTTCTTTCTCAGCATGTGAAATATGGATAAGTAATAAGGAGGATCGCACTCATTGTTAATATGTTTCCTTTTCTGCAGTTGAATGGTTAATAGTGCTTTATTGTAAGGAGATCCACCTATGCTGACACCTATGCTGCCTAGTGTGAAGGTGTTGACGTTCACTTTAGAATATGTGGCTTTGGGTGTCACTTCTTATGGATGTGTGTGGGGGGGGGGGGGGTGAGGATTGTTGTTGCGCGAGCGTGTTCTTTCTTTTTGTGTTCCTGTGTCTTGTTGAATCCCCCTCTTTGAGTGTGTCCCGTCCCCTTGCTTGTAGGGTCTGTGGGGTGGTTTTTTGTTCTTTTTTTTGTGTTCCATGGGCTTGTTGAATCCCCCTCTTGGTGTGTGTCCCGTCCGGTGCCTGTAGGGGGGGGGGGGGGGGGGGGGGGGGTGTGTGCCTTGCTGTTGTGCGCGAGCCTCATTTTTTTTTTTTTTTTTTGGGTCTAGTTTCGTGTGCAATGTGTTTCGTGCTTTGCCTGCGTTTGACTACTTTTTTATGTGCCTTTTCCTTTTATCGGTGCTCGTTGCGCCTCATTTCTTTGACTCCTTTTTTCTGTGCTCACTCCTTTTTTCTGTGGTCTTGTCCGCCTCTCGCGGCCCCTCATCCGCCTCTCGCGGCCTCTTTTGTCCCCCTCTCGCTGCTCCTCATCCGCCTCTCGCGGACTCTTTTCGCGCCTGCGCAGTACGTCTTTTTGCGTTTCTTTGACTCCTTTTTTCTCTTTTTTCTGTGCTCACTCCTTTTTCTGTGGTCTTGTCCGTCTCTCGCGGCCCCTCATCCGCCTCTTGCGGCCTCTTTTGTCCGCCTCTCGCGGCTCCTCAGCCGCCTCTCGCGGACTCTTTTTGCACCTGCGCAGTACGTCTCTTTGCGGCTACGGCCCATGGCCGGATGTCCCTGCGTCCATCCAGTTTAGCATTCTCGGTTAGTAATATGGATGCACGCTGTTCTAAGAATTTCGACGCCATTTTTACAATAAAAAGCCAACTCCTTTTTAAAATTAAAAACACCATGCTTGACACTGTCGTACCAGGTAAAAAATTCTTCTTTTTCTTTGGTCATCATGCTCTGAACACCGTAGCATTCAGGTTCAGGGTAGGGGCCGATATAATTCTGATTTTCAGCCAGATTGAAGAAATGGGGGAAATAACCTTTTGCGGCTTCAAACCCCATGGCTTTAGGCATGGCACTCAATTTCATTGTTAAAAAATTCAAAGAATCTATAAAACGTAATTGATAACCATCATCTGTGAAACACATCAGCTTATTTCCTTGAGTAGTAACACTAGGGTTCACACCATTTTCAAGCAAATACTTCATTAAAAAAGTACCCATCGTAACCTTTTGAATTGTGAGCTATGAAGGTATAGCCTTGATACTTGGGGCGACGGTATCTGGCAAAGAACTGGTGTACACAATCTTCACCCGCCCAGAACCAGGATTTACCCCGCAAGGACTTACAGTATATGTAATTAGGAATGTGCACACCTGTTTCTTGCCAACTTTCAAAATCATACAATACATATTTCTCACAACGGTCCTCAGACTTCAAGGTTTCTATAAAGCACTGATGGTTTTCTGCATCATTTTCAATTTTTGCTTTACAAACACGGCATTCCTTGGGGCAGCATTCACTGTATAAGTTTTGTAACACAGGGGACACATTTTTGCCGTGTCACAGGCCGCTTCCATATCGTTGGTCTTATCGTTAAATTTAGGAATCGTATGCTGAATAAAACAAAATTGGGACCGGCAGTAACGGTTGCAATCACCACACTTGACAAGTTCTTCAGGGATCGGACGGCAATCTGGGGAGAAACAGACGTTGCAGTGACCTTCACAACGATGACTAAGGATGGAGTGGTAGCTTGTGTAACAGTAGTAGCACAAGTATTTCACCCCCAGAAACCCCTTTAAATTCAAAATACTGTAGTAATGGTTATTATGTAAAAACATAAAATAGGTTTTGGGGTTTCTACCTCGGGAGCTTTCAAATTTTAAAAATTTCTCATTTCTTAGACACCTGTACCAGACAACAATTTTAATACCCAGTAAGTTTTCAAATTTATGAACGTCCGCAAAGGACACTTTTTCATCCTCAGATAATCCAGCACTGCTCTGAAGGTTATACGCTTCACGCATGCATAACTGTGGGTTTTGCATGTACCGGTCCTCCATTAGGTTAAGCAGACAAAAGGCAAAACAGAGCTGATTCCCGTAATTATAAGAAATAATTAAATGCCTCATTTTCTTTCTAACTATTTCATGATTGAGTAGAGATGAGACCTTGAGTGAGCCACGAGCGCCCCCGCTAGGTGCCCGAACAATCTGGGTGACTAGCATCAGAGACTCATCCGCTAGCACACTTGCATGACTCTGAAGAAGATTCTCTATCTGATGAAGAAAATCGTCTACATTAACATTAGAGCCAGTCAGCTGTATAAAAACGCTGATAGGTAATGAATCAGCACGCAATTCTAGCTGTACAACATCTTGCGGATTTAAAGTACCTGAAAAACTATCCAGAATTCTTTGCAGCTTCTCATGAATACTGTTAAACACCTCCTCATAAAACTCTAGTTCATAGGCATCGGCGAAATTTAAGGGGTGTCTTATTTCAGTGTGATTAAAGGCAGGTCTATTGATCTGCTGAAAACCACCCTGACCGTCGTTACCAGAGACAACAGAGGGCCCGGCCATGCCTAAAGTAGACGAGGGTGAAGGTTTAGATACCACAGAACCACCGGACATAACTGGCGCGACTGAAGGGGTAACCACAAATGGCGGGGCTGAGGAAGCAGTGACTAAAACAGAGGGCGAGATTGAAGCCAAGGGGGCAGGGGAGACTGAGGCAGACGGCTTGGCAACAGAGGGCAAGACTGGAGCAGAGGATGCAGAAGGGATAGCTGAAATAAAAGAGACAGAAGGTGCAGAAGGGGTAGAAACAGGGGAGACTGAAGCAGACGGCTTGGCAACAGAGGGCAAGACTGGAGCAGAGGATGCAGAAGGAATAGCTGAAATAAAAGAGACAGAGGGCAAGACTGGAGCAGAGGTGTTAGCAACTGGTGCTGAAGCCGAGGGGGCCGGGGAGACTGAAGCAGACGGCTTGGCAACAGAGGTCAAGAATGGAGCAGGGTGCAAGACTGGCGCAGGGACCAAGACTGGAGCAGGGGAGACTGTGGCAGACGGCTTGGCAACAGAGGGCAAGACTGGAGCAGAGGATGCAGAAGGGATAGCTGAAATAAAAGAGACAGAGGGTGCAGAAGGGGTAGCTGAAATAAAAGAGACAGAGGGTGCCGAGGGGGTAGAAACAGAGGACAAGACTGGAGCAGGGGGCAAGACTGTAGCAGAGGGGGCAGAAGGGTTGGCTGAAATAAAAGAGACAGAGGGTGCAGAAGGGGTAGAAACAGAGGGCAAGACTGAAGCAGAGGGCAAGACTGTAGCAGAGGGGGCAGAAGGGTTGGCTGAAATAAAAGAGACAGAGGGGGCAAAAGGGATAGCTGAAATAAAAGAGACAGAGGGTGCAGAAGGGGTAGACACAGAGGGCAAGACTGAAGCAGAAGGGGTAGAAACAGAGGGCAAGACTGGAGCAGAGGTGTTAGCAACTGGTGCTGAAGCAGAGGGGGCAGCATTTACAGAACCCAAAGTGTTTGTTAAACCATGACCCGTTTGAGCATTCACATTTTCGTTCAAAGACCACTGAACCCTTTCTAACAAGTTATTTAATGTTTGCATTTCATCGGGGGTGGCTACTGGACGTAGGGCTTCTAAAAGGCTGTCAAGCTGGTCAAAGTCGATGGGAGTGGTAACAGGTGAAGGAACTCTCATGGTCGCTATTATATTATTCATTTGGAACATGTTTTGATTTTGCCAATTAATATATTCCAATTCATTAAAATATCGGGGTGGTGGAGTAGGCATTTTTGGGGGCCGAATAGAATAACTAAGTTCATTCACCATGTCATGCAATAACCCAGCATTTTGAGAACCGCTCCCAGCGTCCAAGTCCTCACTTGCACGCCTTTTGCCAGACATTATTTGGAGAACAAGTTTTCTAAAATTGCATACAATAAAATAACCTTTTCACGTATAGCTGGAGACAGGGATTAAGAGTTTTGAAAAATCAACAGCACTCGTTCGATTTCAGCCTTCAGCTCAGCAGCCTTAGCAGCGGGATCAAATCTTTCAGATTCACCGATTATTTGGGTGAGAGGTCCGTGTGATGATACAAACGGCGGTGATCCCCCGAGTATCTGAGTAAATAAGCCTGGAGAGGCGGATTCTGAAAAAAACAAGTAAGACTAAGTTTTCTTTAAAAATAAACATTTGCCGCGCACTCGCACAAATAGTTCAACTTACCGGGCTGCATGAATGAGATGTTCAAGAGTAGACTGTCCGAGGGCCTTTGCGCCGATTCTAGATGCTGACTGGAAACTTCGGAAAAATTACCACTCTGAGGCAGGATTTTTATTCTCAAAAAGACAATCTGTGGCCGCTATTAAATGCTCCAATTGCGAACTAGTTAGATTTAAAGAATCAAACAGTTCAGCCTCCGATTCTAAAATATAAAAGACTAGGTTTGTACGTACTTAAAGACAATTACATTAAAAAGTAATCAGCCAGAACGTTCTTATAAGTTTGTGCATTTTCATTAAAAGCAATTAGCATGAAACGTACATACTTAAAGACATTAAATAGGCGTGGTCTTATAAACAATATTTCGATTTATAAAAGGGAAGTCTGTATGACTACTATAATTAGCATGAAATGTACATACTTAAAGAGATTAAAAGTATTAATTCGGCGGTCTTATAAGCAACATTTCGATTTAAAAGTACGGCCGAAAGAAGATCTGACTCACTTTTTGAACAGCCAACTGGACAGAAATAAGAACAATACCACATTTATAAACTCTGTGCGTTACGACTAGGTACAGTTTTTTCACTTAAAAAGCAGAAAATCCCCAACTCTGATTTATTAAAGAATATAATTTCAACAGTTTGAAGAGACGGTCGATAATCTACACTTAACCTCAATCACAAAAGTATTTTTGCCATGCCAGCCATTGCGGAAGAAAAAAGCGAAAAAACGCCTACCTTTTAAAAAAGCTCGCAGAGAAACTTGGATTGCTGGAACAGTTATTGTGTTAATAGACACAAAGCGGGACACTTTATGCCGCATAACGGTCTCTGTACCGCCTTGGAAGGGCGGAGCGAAACACTTCGGGCATTTGGGAGAGAGCTCATAGGTTCAGAGTTGTTGATGTTCCGCCTCTAAGGGGCGGGGAGACCCTGGTAGCGGAAATAAGCTTCATTCAAACACTCGCCGCTATAAGGTTCACATCTAAGCAAATAGGAAAAAGATTAACCTTTTATGTTTTACCGAGAGATCGTTGTGCTAAACGCCATGTGTATTTTAAAGTTGATAGACTGTAAATGTGAAACGAGGTTAAAATACAGTATCGGAAAGACCCGTTTCTTAGATCGCCACGTGTATTTTAAAGTTGATATACTGTAAATGTGAAACAAGGTCAATTTGACATTTACCCGATTAACGAGGCTAAAATACAGTATCGGAAAGATCTGTACTCGGAATATAAACAACTTTTTTTTTTTTTATCAAGTACCATACGACAGCAAGACCATTTTTAATAACTTTTCTTGCGAGCTTTTAAAGATCATTGTGTATATAAGAGAGAGAGTCGTTAGTGGAAAATATTTCATTTAATAACTTTGTTCTTAGACCATAGAAATGTGAAAACGTCTGACATTTAAAATGGAACACAGGGAAAGAAGCTTAGTGTTTAATGAGCTTTCAACCCTCTGAATAGCGGGGGCTTCTTTAATAATCGTATGATTTTTCGATTTCATTAAATATAAAAGAATTTAGCATTAAAGGCCATTTGCTGTTTGGCGGGGTCTTTTCCCCACGGTTTAAAATTGACCGCCATTTGCTGTTTGGCGGGGTCTTTTCCCACGGATTAAAATTGACCGTCATCTGATGCTTGGCAGGGGGGCTTCCTTTTAAAATTGGTGACACTATGCTAAAGACACATGTCCCAGCAAAGTGCCGCATGGCGGGGTGCTTCCTTTAACACTACGGTATCTTTTCCCACAATTTGCCAGCAAGGGCGGCTTGGCAGGGGAGCTTCCTTTTAAAATTGGTGACCCTATGCTAAAGACACATGTCCCAGCAAAGTGCCACATGGCGGGGTGCTTCCTTTAACACTACGGTATCTTTTCCCTACCATTTGCTAGCAGGGGCTGCATGGTGGTGGGGGCTTCCTGGGTCTCGATTTACCTATAGACTGTTTGAACTGCTGAAAATTTTACACTAAAGGTCCCGAGGTTTTTAGAAAGAGTCACACTCGAGCCGTTTGGTCTTACGATTACGCAAAGTGTATATTTCATTTTTAGAAAGTCACATCCATGCGTGGGCATGCAAGCAAGATCCGTGTATATTTCTTAATATGAAGCCACGTTTTAGAAAGTGCTGGGAAGATAAGTGTTTATTTCTTAATATTAGTTTTGAATTTAGTGTTTATAAAATGAAGCGGCGTGTCTTGAGCTTATAACTTAGAGCGGGGAGTGAATATCGTTTTTAGAAAGGTTCGGCTAGATAATTGTATATCTTATATCGTTTTAGTTATGGCTAAGCAGGAAAGACGCGTGTCGTGAACTTAGAGCAGGGAGTCAATATCTTATATCGATTTTAGAAAATTGTATATTTATTTTCTTATTATTAGTTTAAAACTTAGAGCGGGGGAGTGAATATCGTTTTAGCTATGGCTATGCAGGAAAGAGAAGTGCTTATAAAATAAAGACGCGTGTCGTGAACTTATAACTTAGAGCAGGGAGTCAATATCTTATATCGTTTTTAGAAAATTTTATTTTCTTACTATTAGTTTATAACTTAGAGCGATGAGTCAATATCTTATAGCTTATAAATCATATTAACATAATCCATATTTTTATAGTTTCATAAATTTTCATGTTTTTATAGTTACATAAATTGTATTTTTTATATTTTCATAAATCCTATTTTCATATATTTTTTTTAAATATATTTTTATATTTTCATATTTTTATATTTTCATATTTGGGGGCGGGGCGTAAAGTCATCAATCAAAAGGGGCGGGGCTTAAAGGTCATAGATCGAACTTGGGGCGGGGCTTAAAGTCATCAATCATTCGTTGATTATAGCTATCTGTATAACTACTTTTGCTACTCAAGAATTAATTATTTCTTCATAGACGATAATTTTTCATCCATTATCATATCTTGGAAGTATGATGCTATTGTTATTTCTGACCAAGCCCCACTGATCATGGAGCTTAAATCCTTACAAAATCATTTTGTAGCTGGCATCTTAATCAGGTGTCGTTGAGCTGACTGGAACTGTAAAGAATTCATATCCAAGCAAATTGATTATTTTCTTGAAACAAATGCATCCTCAGAGGTCTCTGCAGAAATACTCTGGGAAACTCTGAAGGATTTTTTAAGAGGGCAGATTATTTCATATCTTTCTCACAAAAATAAATGGGAAAACAAGAAAGCATCTGAGTTAAACAGCAAAATTACCAGAATAGATCTAGAATAAGCCAGGTCTCCAAATGAGGCACTTTATAGAAAAAGACAGGTTTTGCAATCACAATTTAACCTCTTGACTACTAAACAAATGGAACAGCTCATCTTTAATCACAACATCTTTATTATAAACACAGAGAGAAGGCAAATAAAATCTTAGCCTAACATATCCACAAGCAGGAACTCTACAGTGCACTAACAGCAATTACCAACACAGATGGAGATAAAATCACTGACCATAAAAATATAACTTACACATTTAGACAGTACTATAAGTCCTTATATTCTACTAAGTTTAAAGATGATAAGACACAATCTAATGAGTTTCTTTATTCATTACAGATACCACAGCTAGATACTCTTAGTGTTGTGGAACTGGATAAATCTGTAGACACTCTCGGAAGTACTACACGCTATAAACTCACTTGAAAGTGGGAAAGCAGCGAGCCCTGATAGCTACACAGTGAAATTTTATAAAATTTCAATAAGTTAGCTCCACTATTATTAGAAATGTTTATAGAAGCTAAAGACAACAAAATTCTACCTGAAACTTTTTGCCAAACATTAATTTCTGTCTCTCCTAAGAAAAATAAGGATTTACTATAATGTGTATCATACAGACCAATGTCACTCCTGAATAATGATATTAATATACTCTTCAAAGTTCTAGCCAGAAGGGTTGAGAATGTGCTTCCTTCTGTAATATCACAAGACCATACCGGATTTATTAAAGGCAGACACTTAGCTTCTAATGTTCAATGTTTGTTTAATATAATATATTCACCCATTAACTCTAACACCCCAGAGATCTTATTATCTTTGGATACAGAAAAAGCATTTGATATGGTTGAATGGGACTCCTATTAACCACATTGTGCAAATTTAGGTTCCGCCCAAACATATGTGCATGGATCAAACTACTAGTCCAGAAGCCTCAGTTTGTATTAACATTACTCCAGACAACTTCAAACTAGAATGTGGTATTCAATAAGGATTACCCCCATCACCACTGCACTTTGCAATCACCGTGGAGTCATTGTCTATTTACTTTAGAAATGCATTAGAGATAAAGGGGATTCCCAGAGAAGCACTTGAACAAAAACTGTCACTATATGTAGATGATACAGTACTGTACACGAGGTGAGACACAAAAATAACCAGACTGGGCTTGGGGCTTTCCTGGAAAACCATCTGGAGGACGGACAAACATGAATGATAGAACTATATCCCCTCCCACATGCCCTCTCAAACTGCCGTCCAGGTAGGTATACAGTGGAACCTAGGCTCACAAGCGTCTCAGTACTCGTACAAATCGGTTTACGACCAAAAAGTTCGCCAAACTTTTGCATCTGTTCACGACCACACACTCGGTATACGAACAAGCCAGTTTCCCTTTCGGTTTGTATGTGTTCAGTCTCTCCCTGTGCATTTCCTGTGCAGCATCAAGAGAGAGAGAGCGAGAGAGCGCGACACACACACACAGGCAGCGCGAGAGAGACACACACACACATGCAGAGCGAGAGAGAGAGAAAGAGAGACACACACACACAGGCAGCGCGAGAGAGAGAGCTGGACACATAAGGTAGAGAAGGCAGTTAAAGAATGCACTGGGCTTGATTTTGTTTTCACTTCTGTTTACAGCAATCGGTTCGTAGCGTGCATTGTTGCAATGTTACTTTTCTTGGTGGTTTATTAAATTATGGATTTTTTCAAATGTTAATTTTTTTCCCTGTGCTTAAAACTCATTAAAAAAAAAAAGTGTTTTTAGCCAGCGGTTGGTAGCGCTATAGCGCGAACTATTGCAGTGTTCATTTTCTCTGTTGTTCAAGGTTTTCTCAGTGTTATTCAATGTTTTACATTTAGTTTACTATTATGCTGTGCATTCTATGGTTTAATTAACTACATTTGTGCTTAGAAACTTAACTTACATACAGTTCGTATGGTCTGGAACGGATTAATTGTATTTACATACAATTAATTGTATTAATTACAATTACGGATTAATTGTATTTACATACAATCCTATGGGGGAAATTACTTCGGTTCACGACCAAATCGGGTTGCGACCAGAGTTTTGGAACGAATTATGGTCGTGAACCGAGGTTCCACTGTATCCTGTGAATAGCCCAGTCAGTATTTGCACAACAATCGCTACACGAGTTGCCGCTATAATGTGGGTGAATGTGGTAATTAATTTTGGCTCACTCTGTACATTAACAAATCTTTTTTAAGAATAATATTTGGAATTTCGAAACATATATGCATCCAAAGGGCAACCCTACAACAACCTAAAGCAGGAGGGGGCATGGCATTGCTAACTTTCATTTTTATTACTGAGGGGCAAATATACAGGCCATAAAGACCTGGGGCCTTATATATAACACTGTGTGTAGAATTCACACTGAAACATGGCATACAGACAAAACAATTCAGTTGCATAAAACTGTGCATAAGCAAAGTTCCACGCACTTCCCTTTTATAAATCCCAATCAACGTTAATTTTAATGACACGCATGTGCCCATGGCCCCACCTCAACTCCTCCCAGAATTTTGCATATTTGAATATGCAAATCAATATAAAGAGCCCCTTCCGTTCAATGTTTTGTGGTAAAAGCACATATAAAAAAAAAAGAAGAGTTTCACCGAATGCAAACTTGAGGTCCTACTCAGTTAAGTGGAGTCAAGGAAAAATGTACAATTTGGTGGCTTATTCAGTGGTATGAGCAATAGAAAGAAATTGATGGAGTGGCACCCAAAAGTGCAGTTCAGAAAGTCGTACAGTGCTTGAAACAAAAAAGAAGTGGTCAGATGTCAAAGTCGACGTGAAAAGGCGAGTTTCTGAGTGTCATACAGAAGCATATTAGGGCCACAGAGAAGAAAAAAAATTGGGAAGAAGTGAAGAAAAGTGAAGAAAAATGTTGAGATTAAAGTCAAAATGTCAACTTTAATCTCACAGTTTATTTTGTTATTAAAGTACATCATCAAAAACTTCACCTTAAAATGGATGTTTAATTTACTAAAGTTCCTCAAATTCCATCATAATTAAAGTGGCACGTTAAATGCTTCGTATTCATGTGTTCCCTGATCCAATCGTTAAGTGCTACATGCTTCTTAAATGGGCTCTCTCTTATGCGGACAGGAGCACGCAGGCAGCTATCACAGGTTACAGACTAGATTACATTCATGACATTACAGCTCTCTGAACATTTCAGAATACTAAGATGTATACTTGATACCATTTTCATGAAGAAATTTATTAAAGAAAGTTTTAAACATGTGGGGACACGGTGGCACAGAGGTAGCGATGAGTTGGCACCCCGTCCAGGGATTGTTCCTGCTTCCTGCAAGATGCTTGCTAGGACACGCGGAACCCTGGTTAGAGTCATTTTTTGCAGTAATGCTGTCTCTGTCAAACATAACCGCCAATTCCTGTCCTTCCGCTTTCTTTCTCCATGTAACCAATCGCCACACAATAAGCATCTGTAATAAATGTAAAACCAGATGAAAGCATAAAATGTCAAATCTTCAAAACTTTTAAGGAACATTGAAAATGTTTATGTTTAATTATTCTATTTATCCATTCATCCAGGGTCACACCAGTGCCATCAAGTTAAAGGCAGAAACAATCCCTGGTGACACGCTTGGGTCACAGATTTGCACAGAAACACAGAAGATGGTACAGACAGGAATTTATTCAAATACTGCAAATAAAAATGTCTCTTTTTCAAAAGTTTAAACGTGCTCCTTGACAAGACGGAGATGACAAATCCATCTCACAATTAAAAGAATTCAAACATATCTTCCTCTTCAAAGAAGTGTGCGCCAGGAGCAGGGAAGGTCTGAGAGAGAGAAAAGCAAACAAAACAATCCTAATACGAGAGGTGCTATTTGGACTTTTAAGTCTGCAAAGAACCGCGCGGATCACGCGATAGATAAGCCGCAAGTAAGCCCAGCAGCAAGGGAGCAATGTGAAGGTAGTCTTTCAGCATCTTTTTTTAACTAGTAGGGGTGTGATCAGCCCCCCAGCTCACACTGGATGGAGCACCAGCTCATTGCTACCACTGTGCCATCATGAAATTAACAATTTATCTGTAAAATATAATATACATACATTAATTCATTTCATCATAAAAATGATATCAAGTACTGTGGAACCTTGGAATGCGAGCATAATTCGTTCTGGAAAAGTGCTTGTAATCCAAAGCACTCGTATATCAAAGTGAATTTCCCCATAAGAAATAATGGAAACTCAGATGATTCGTTCCACAACCCAAAACTATTCATATAAAAATGATTAATACAAAATATAAAGTAAAAATACATAAAACAAATTAACCTGCACTTTACCTTTGAAAAGAATCATGGCTGGTGTGAGGGAGATGAGAGAGAGGGTAATTGTGTAGGACGACTTTCACTGTAATGGAATCCCTCCTATCTGTTGGCTCACTAGAATCTTCTTTTTTTGCGACTTTAACAAGGAACGTATCCAATGACAGTTGCTTTTGCCTGAAGAGTCACTACACTTGGACACAAAATTTAAAAAAAAATGTTTTACACACTGTAAGGTTTCTAAACTCTTTTGGGATTCCACCCAATGGGACAACACGTGGAAGGGCGTCCCGACACAACCGCAGGCTCCCAGCGCTGTAGTAGTTTGCCGTAAAAGCGAATCCGAAAAGATCGTGGACATTCTAACTTCTTGCAGTTGAACTCCAATAAAACTGAGGTGCTTCTTATGGGCACGAAATCTGCAATAGCGAAGGCATCGAAGATCTCAGTATTAATAGACAACACATCTGTTACCTGTACAGATCAGATAAAAAGCCTTGGTGTGATTCTGGACAGCATGTTGTCTTTCCAGTCTCACATCAGTTCTGTTACTCGAGCAGCTTACTTTCACCTGCGAAACATTAATCGCTTGCGTCCATTTTTGTCAAATCACTCTACTGCCATTTTAGTCAACAGTTTGGTCACCTCCCGCCTGGACTATTGCAACTCACTTCTCTTTGGTCTGCCCCAAAAAATTACTACATAAACTTCAACTTGTTCAAAATTCGGCTGCTCGTATAATTACTAAAACACCCTATTCTGATCACATTACACCCGTTATTCAGCAGCTTCATTGGCTGCCAATAAAGTTTAGGGTCAACTACAAAATTTTAGTCCTTACATATAAGGCCATTCATAATCTTGCCCCCACATATCTCTCACAGCTCCTACAAGTCATTAAACCCTCTCGTATGCTCAGATCCTCTTCTTCCATCAACTTACATAATCCACCAGCACGTCTTGTTACGATGGGATATCGAGCATTTAGCAGATCGGCACCTTCCTTATGGAACTCATTACCTGCTTATCTTAGGAATATGACTACCCTTAACCAATTTCAGGCTAATCTTAAAACTTATCTGTTCAAAATTGCTTATTCACTGTAACTGTTATTGGTGTTTTATCTGATGTTTTATTTGGATTTTAAATTTTCTAGTCATTGAATGTTTATTTTTTAACCTGATTGTAAAGTTGAGTTTTTTGAAAGGCGCTTCAAATAAAATGTATTATTATTATTATTATTACATGCTATAAGCGCCTGCCGTTGATGGGTGATACAAGGAACATTATAAATGCAGGGCACAGTATTACTTTGTAGCGGGGCCACATAGGTATTGTTGTTTATTGTGTTGTACCCAGTCGCGTCTCATCTTAGCACCCCGTTTAAACTAATGTGTGTCCGTTTAAATGTCGACCCCGTAATAAGAAACGGGGAAGGGTGTTGCAGGGAGGCAGCGACCCCCTGGACACGTCAGAACCGGGATTTTAACAGTTACATCCGGTTCATCAATATTTAAACTATCAGGAGGGAAAGAAAGAGGAAAGGGAGAGAGACAGATTTCAAATACCGACAACCGATCCACATTATTCTGCTATTATTTACATCGCACATGGTTTCAGTTTGATTCTCATTCCGTTGAAATCACGACAACACCATCATCGCCAGAAACCCTGGGGTTGGACATTATAATCCACCATTCGCTGAGGAAGCACGGTGAGGTCGTTCTGTTTTTTTCGGGAGATTCATGATCAGTCATCCGCATTCTGGACAGTGATTTACCCGGAGTCAATTTCACGTTCATTGACATTCAGTACTCATACATTGCTATTATTTGTGTTTTGTGTTTGATATACGTTTGCAGGGGCAAGGGAGGTTTTGTTATTGTACAGGTGTTGTTTTCACTTAGCTGCTTTGGTGGAGGGATATATGTAGATATATTTTACGTCGCGGATTTATATTCTTGTATCTGTCATTGTATTGTATTTAATACTAGTTGATTACCCAGTGGCTTCGCTCACTGAGTGCAAGGGAAAAAAATAAAATGTAGTCTAGAATTTATTAAACAGTAAAACATTAACATTTAAGAAGTAAAGATACACTGAGCACTACTGGAGTGGTTTCGGGTAAACTACATTTTAAAGGCGCTATAACACAACAGGTAAGTAGTAGATCCCTTGTGAAAGGCGCTACATGACTGCTGTGGTATAGAAATTACATTTTCTATGTGATCGTCCAAATTTTTGCCTGACAACCTTGCACTACATGCCTGTGATTTACTTGTTAAAATAATTAATCACAAAAGCAACCTTGAATGTTGTGGGGTTTTAGTGACCCGAACTTACCTTAAGGGACAGTAAGTAGTTGTGCAGGGCAATTTACAAACAGAGTCCTGCTTCGATGGCGCCGATTACACTCATTCACAAAGATTCCCACTCTCCCAGGAGCCGACGGGGGACTTGAAGTGTCACAAACAGTGCAAGAAGAGAGGACGCTGCCCGAAACTGCGAAGCTCTCGACTCAGCGGAGCAGCCTGACATTCCGCACCTCCCAGCGTCCACTTTGTTCTCACGACCCCTCGCAGCTGAAGGCGGTCTTGTCTTCACATTGTTTACAGCTTGGCGCAGTTAAAAAGTAGAAAGACGCAAAGCTGTTTTCCTCATCTCTTCTACTATCAAGTACTGCCAACTTAAAAAAAAGTTACAATGTGGCAGTTTCAGCGACAGTCACGTGGACGAATAAACAAAACTCTGTCAGAACGCGCCTGGCTAGTTCCTGTATGATAATATGTAGGGATGCACCGATATGGGAATTTTGGGCCGATGCCGATATCCGATAATGTCTATGTACTTATCTGCCGATGCCGATGCCGATACCGATGCCGACATACATATTTATAAGATACAGAGAAAAATGAGACTTGATCTGTCTGGACAAGAATTACAGACAAAGTGAACATTTATTTGTATAACAATTTTGCACACCACATTTAATCATTAAAAACAAATGATATCTGCCACATTTAGCTGGCTACCTGTTGGTTATATGGGAAACAGTTCTGCAAGTTGTTGCTTTAAATAACACTTTTCTCTTTCTTTTTGATGGAACAAATACAACAAATTCAACAATAATCGAAAAAATGAAAACTGAAAAAAATGGTAAAATGTACAATTGCAATGAAATAAGCAATACAACTTAAGAATAACAACTTTTGCATATTATTTACAATCATTAAAATGGCTTCTGCTCAACCACATTTGACTGGCTATGTGATCCTTTGTTTTACAGTCTGCAGTATTAAATAGTTTACCACATAACATTTTTTCTTTCTTTTTGATGGAATAAATCTAACCAATCTATAATTTTAAAAATCAGAAAAGCGTACAACAGTAAAGAAATAAGTAACTTTTTTTCTGGAGGCTTATCATTCTTTTCTATTTTTTTAAGCATGATGGGGAGGTTTTTCTTAACGAACAAGAGCATCTCTGCCTTGTCACAGGAAATTCTGTTTCTCTTTTTCGTCGATCACATTAGAAGCCAAACTGAATAATCTCTCGCTGTCTACGCTAGTACATGGGGCTGACAGGAACTTGCGTGCTACTTTGGCAATGGTAGGAAACCGACTCCAGTTGTTGTTCCAATATTTCAGTGGATTCTCATTCCTCGGGATTGGTGCTTTAGAAAGAAATCCCTGCACCTGCCAAGTAGCATGCATACATATACAGTATTATATTCTGTGTCATCTTTCATATCTAAAAGATAGATCTGCATTTTGGCTTTTACCAGGGCTGTTAGATTAAGATTAGAATCCTTACAATAAAAATAAGTATATGACATTTGAATTGAATGCATGTCTGTATTGTATTTGCTGTTTTTTGAAACATTTTATTATTAATATTTTTGCTTTTCACTGTAGATCAGGGGTGCCCACACTTTTTCGGCTTGCGAGCTACTTTTAAAATGACCATTAAATTAAATTATCTACCTACATTAAAAATTATATATATTATATATATATACACTGAGTAGTGCTGGGCGGTATACTGGTTCATACCGAAAACCGTTTTTTATTTTTTTTATGATATGGATTTTTCTTATACCGCAACACCGGTTTAAATTGCCTAAACGACGTTCGGAACGTGGCGCAGCGGGAAACTGTTCAAGTGGGGACCTTTTTCACTGCTACACCGCTAAACACAGATTTGTTGCACTAGGGCTCTTTTTCACTGCTACACCACCAAATAGTGGGCGGTAGCATAGGAATGCTGCGTGGTGAAAATGGACAGAGAGCCTGGAGATACTTTAGTTTTAAAAGGTCAGATGTGTAAATACTGTTTCTATACTACTGGATAAAACTGCAAGCCAAGTTGTACTTGTTTTAAATACAGTGTAATGTACCTGGGTACTGTGTAATAGTGTGACGACGTTTTCAAAGCCCGTCATAAGTTATATAGCACATTAAATGCTTTGTGTTAAGTGATTCTTAAACTGACTTCTTCTTGTCTTCTTCGCTGCGCCGGCAGCGAACCCTGCACAGAATACATTCACTTCATGATCTTCCTTCTCTCTGAACATTTAGAATGCTAAAATAAATACTTAATATAATTTTCATGGTGAAATGCATTAAAGCATGCATTAATCATATGGGGGCACGGCGGCGTGCCTGCCTTGCATTTGCATGTTTTTCTGGTGGGTTTACTCGGCGCTTCAGTTTCCTTTCAAAGTCATGTAGGATGTGGGGTTTTGTTGTGCTATATTGACCCTGCTAGTGTATGTTTTGCTTATATTCATCCTTTGATGTGCTGGCGACTCGTTCAGAGATGGGCGCAACTCTGAATGGATGGCATAATTAAACATGTATAACGAAGATATTTTTAAAGTTCTGAACACTCCGTGGGCTAAGTTTATAACTAGTTTTAATTTCACAAAGACGTTTATCATGTGGTGATTGGTTATGTGGAGAAAGAAAAAGGACGGATAGGAACTGGGGTTTTAGTACGTCAGATAGAGACAGCATGCGTGCAATATAGAAAGCCCACTCAGAAGAACATGCATTGAATTCTGTGTTCGTGTCTCCGACCACCAGATCACAAACCCAACATTTATACAATATTTAAGTTAAACCTGTGCAATACCCATTCATACATCCAGTTTTTTGGAGCCTCGTCACACCTGCGATAAAGTTCTCTACACTGAACATAATAGTACAACTATCAGTAATAATACTTTTATTTATTTTATTGTTATTATTTATTAGTTTAAATATTATGCAGTTTAATGATGATAAAGTTGTTTAAAAAGTCACTTTAACGTGTCAGTGGACAGAGATTGTTAACATTAACAGAAAGTGTAGTTGGTTTACAAAAAAAATTTACTATTTATTCCTTTTGTAAGACATATTCAGTGCAATACAACTTTTGACAAGCACTTCTGGATATTTTACTAAGTCTAAATGCCTCTTTGTATGGTTGAAAATATGTTGTCAAAATTATAGTTTAAGTTTTTGCAAAATTTGTTCAATAAAAAGGTTCTATATTTTGACTGCATCTGTCATGCAATGTGATACCTTCTCCATTAGTGCCATCCCCTTGAAAACTATCACTTTATGGGGCAATGCAAACCTGTATTAATACTTGTGTGCACATTAAAATGTTTTTTTTGTACAATGAACAATACTTTTGACAGTGGAATAGGTTATTCTTAGCCAGTAATTCCAGTGGAAAATGTGGTTAACATCCACTCATGCATGGGGAAAAAATACCGTTGAATACCGTGAAACCGGGATAATTTAGAAAAATACCGTGATATAGAATTTTGGTCATACCGCCCACCCCTAATACTGAGTATACTTTATACAGAAAATATATGTTGTCGTACCTTGCATAACTGAATAACCCTTATGGCACAATAACAATTCAATACATTTATGGTCACTACAGTATTTGGATTTAATAATCTTCATATGGGAAAAGGCTGACTCGCATAAATAAGTAGAGCCGAATAATGCAGTCAAGGAGGTAGCACATTTCCTCATTTTTGGGAACTTTTTCTCTGTGAGTAAGGTCCAAAACTGTCCATGAGCCCCAGACTTCGGCTGAATGTGAAAAATGAGGGCTGTCCGATTAATGGCGATTTTAGTTCCCTCTCCTTTCTCTTTCTCGGATCGCTTTTCGGAAGGAAGTCAGTTTCATAGTTTTTATGAACAGTTCGAAAGTGCCTTTCCACATTTTCCTTCTTTGGAATAGCAATGATAGATTGACATATCAGACAAACGCACTTCGATTGTGACATTGTGAGAAAAAAATCCTCTTCCAATTCCACATCCAGCCCATACCCTGCCCAAACAAATTTTTTTTTTTTTTAAATCCCTTCTTTAGTCGATATAAATTGGAAGGCTAACTAGATCACAGCCGGAGTTTTGCAGTAGCTCGCGCGTTTGATCGTGCGTACGGGATGACTAGTGTGTTAGAAGAAAAGAGATCTCAGACTGGCCGCCCTGTATGTCAATCAAGTGGCAAATGCCATAGGGAGGATATATGATAGACTAACATTTAAAAAAAATTTTTTTTTTGAATGCAACGCGATCTACCGGTCGATCGCGATCGACGCATTGGGCATGATCATGATCTACTTACAAGTTGCTCATTATTGCTTAAGAGACTCAGGTGAAAACAGTGTCTTCCATGAATGTGATTGGCTGTCCCACAAAAAGCAACGCAAAGAGAAATAAGACACAAACCGCACTGGCACTTTCTTAAAACAATGTTCAAAAGAAAAACAAACAAAATTGTCAGTGATTGCTCAAACAAAGTAAATGCAGTCATTTTTTTGTTTTTTTCCTAGAGGCCAGAGGACCTTATATCCCTTTGTCTATTTTTTACAGTAAATAAACTGAAGCATTGTGACCCTTTAAGTGTTTTACAAATGAAGCAAGTGTATTAAATGTTACTTTGTTGAGGTCTTTTAAGTATTTTGTGTATTATAATCAATTATTAGCAGACAGCATTTTTCAAAGTAACAAAAAAATGTAAAACGAGTTTGTTTATTTATGAAACTATTTAGTTAACATGCACCGAACAAAAATATGAAGCAAAGAAGCATAGGCAATAGTTGGCTCAGTCGCTTGATGAAAATTAGCAATCTTTAAAATGGTTGTGTTTAACACAGAAGATGCCGACCGTTTAACTAATGACTAATAACAATATGGGTTAACAATTTAGAAACACGCATAGACTGATCCTAAAAAGTTACGTGCAAAAAACAGATCTGTAAAATCCCACAAAAGTGTCCAGCACGTCTTAAGTAACATGAAGCCAAAGTTAGTGCGAGGTAAAACCAACAACCGTTCTTTTTACATTCGATTGCCGTTTTTCTTTCTTGCCTTCCAAGATTTTGTATACATTCGAATTATGTTAGAATAGTGATATTATATCCGACAGCCCATGTTATTTACTTAAAACAATGTTGTAAAGATCTCCACAGAGCTTTTTTTTTTTTTTTTTTTTTTTTTTTTTTTTTTTTTTTTTTTTTTTTAACTCCCCTCTGTTGTCATCTGGCTGTTTTCCCGAGGCATCAATGTGTTCTCTTCAAGAATTTCGTTGTACATTTCGAATAGCATGCAAGCCACTTCGTCATTTCTCTTGGCCCTTTTCTGTTGTGGACCATCTATCTGTGATTCAGTCGTCTGCATTTCGTTTGATGCAAGTTCCACCTGAGCTTGCAACATTTTGAATGCCAGTGATTTTACATCTGCATCGAAATAGCGGCCTTTGTATCTCGGGTCTACAATAGTGGCAACACAGTACATGGATTCTTTGTAAATCTCAATGAAACGATTGTTTACAGCCTCCAAGAGAGTGCTTTTACTGGTTTTGACTCCGAAGTCAGTATGAGCACTTTTAGTCAACAGTTGTTTTAAGGCATTAACTGAGGGAATAACGTTAGAAGCCAAGACTTCAGACTGGCAAATTTCTTTTGTCAGTTGTTCAAATGGAGCAAGGAGTGTGATTATGTTCTCGATCAAATCCCACTGATTAGGCGTTAGAGTTGCAGGTAACTCAAAATCGGAGGCATAAGCCCCAAGGGCTCTTTTCAGCTCCAGCAAGCTTTGCAGCATATAGAATGTGCTGCTTCATCTAGTCGAAACATCTTGCTAAAGCATTTTCGGCTGCATACCAAGTTCAGTTTGTATAGTTTTGAGACGCGAGTTGGCTAATTGTGAATGCTTAAAGTGACCGACTATTTTTCTGCCAATCGCTATTGTATCAGAGACACTGCGCTGGGATAGTACGCCATCGTTCACGGCAAGCTGTAAAGTATGAGCCATACATGGCAAACTTGGGATCCCGCATTCCTCCATAGCCTTTGCAATGTTGCGTGCATTGTCTCGTAATACTACATGAACATTCTCTTTGGGTATTTTCCATGTTTCAAACATTCTTTTAAACGCTACAGAGAGTGCAGCACCCGTGTGTGATCCAGAGCATTCTTGGGCGTGCAAGATTGCTTTCTGTAATTCAAACTTGCCGTCGGTCCACTGAGCAGTTAAACTAAGCATACTAATAGCACTCATATCAGATGTCCATATATCAGTGGTAAAGCTTATGGCTGTGACATCTTCAGCAAGGAGTGTGTGCACATGACTTTCCACAATCTTATGCAACTTTGGAAGTGCAATGTCCGAAAAATAACGGCATCTGGGTATCTGGTAACGGGGCTCAACATACTCAAGCAGCCTTCGAAATCCTGTATCTTCTACAACAGAAAATGGCTGATCGTCCAGAGCAATAAATTCCATCACCTTTGCAGTAATTGTTTGAGATTTAGGGTTATCTTTATCAAATTTCTTTGATTTTTCAAGTAACTGAGCAACTGTAGTTTTTGATTTTGTGCGCGGTGGCACAGGATTCTCCTCTTTTGCTCTGAGGAATTCTGTATATTTGTCGGGATGGCGTGTCTTCAAGTGTGTAATTAAGTTGGTGGTATTGAAATTTCGCACTTTGGTCCCTCCGCGCAAAACATTAGTTGAACAAGTGTTGCAAATGGCATATTTTATGTCACTCTCACTCACTTTGAAAAACTTCCACACCGCAGACATTTTCGCACAGTAGCCCAGCGTCGCCTAAATGTCCAGCACATCTGGAACACAGTGAATGCGTCATCAATATCGGTTCGAATTATCGGTCCAATTTAGTCATCGGTCCGATGCCGATAAAATTATTTTAACCCATTATCTGCCGATACAAATATAAATCCAATATTATCGTGCATCCCTAAATATGTTCTGTGGTCATAGGTAATTTCCATATCGTGTGGTCATACATAATTTCCATTTCATACGTAATTGCCATATCACGTGGTCATACGTAATTTCCATTTCAAACGCAAAAAGAATTTTTATATATATTATATATATATTCCCACACTTATTTTACATAATTGCTTTCGTTTGATAGTCTTTAACCGTCAATTGGGGAGGAGGGAAAATTATTATTTGTTAGAGGTACAGCTTGGTATTGATAGGTTTTCTCAGTAATTCATCCAGGCCACAGGTCCTGGTAGTGTGGCTGCCGGCTGGGTAAGGGGTCGGCTGTTACAACTTGGCCACTAATCTGGCCACGACCCTGCCTGACTGCTGTGTCTGTGTATAGGAGAATGGCAGATCCCGCTACAATAAATAACCATGCTGTTCCTGTTTCAAGCTGAATAAAGCTGGTGCTACTAAAGTACTAAGACTTAGCTTTGTGTTTTGGGGTGCAAGACAGGGACTCGCACGTTACAACGCCCACTTGGTCACAATGCTATAGTGAACAGTATACACTCGTACGGATGTTGACTATATGAGTGAGGCACGCCAACTGACACAGAGAATGGGAGACGATTACCCACAATCCCACAGCGAGAGGGAGAGAGAAGAACCATCAGCTCAGTTGTGATCACGTGGCGCTCGGCAGACAAACCATATACGTACTACTCGTATTGCAAGACCTCGCTCATTTATCAGGTTAAAATTAATAAAAATTTTAGCTCGTCTTGCAAAACACTCACAGACCAAGTTACTCACAATCCAAGGTTTTACTGTATACATTCTAGTATTCTAGCAGCACACAGCTCCAAGAGGATATCTTTTGGAAGTCTAATCCATATTACTAACCGAGAATGGTAAACCGGATGGACGCAGGGACATCCGGCCATGGGCCGTAGCCGCAAAAGACGTACTGCGCAAGCGCCCCCACAAAACCCCCCTTCCAAGCAACGGAAACCAGATGTATATTACTAACTGAGAATGGTAAACCGGATGGACGCAGAATGGTAAACCGGATGGATGCAGGGACATCCGGCCATGGGCCGTAGCCGCAAAAGACGTACTGCGCAAGCGCCCCCACAAAACCCCCCTTCCAAGCAACGGAAACCGGATGCAAAGCAACGTAAAATAAGAAATGAGGCACCCATAGCACACAGAAAAAAGGAGTCAGACGCGAAACGGAACACACACAAAGAAGACAATTGAGACCCACGACACACAAATGAGGCAACGCCCCCTAGCACAAAAAAAAAAAAAAAAAAGAAGTCAGACGCGAGCGCCACACAAACCCATTGGACACAAAACGGGACAGACTACGGACATAGCACACGAAACATACACAAAAAGCAGGATTCGGACCCACGACCACACTAACATAAATAAGAAATGAGACACAAAGCACCATTACTAAACGAACCGTCCGTATTAAATATACGTCATCTAAACACATTCAAATTATGCAGCATAGGTCGATCTCATTACACTGATGCACTATTAACCGAACAGTGAGTGCGATCCTCCTTATTACTTATCCATATTTATAACGCTGAAGAACAAACAAGTCATGAATTCACGCTCACGGGTACAAAACGATACGGCTCGAGTGACGGGACCAAACACACGAACCCGCATGAAAAAAAAAAAAACATGTCGGTCGACTAACCGACATACAAAAACGGGCAAGGCTCAATACAAACAATGACCGCCGTAAACTGCAACGGGCTTCTCACACAGCACAGGCAAATCGATTACGGCTCCAGAATAGCACGTCCCAATTCCTGCACATACAACGACGCGCCTCTCAAACGGCACAGACAAAACATTCACGTGAAGGACATCAACGACAGACACCTGCTAAACGCTTGCGCCAGTTAGCTGACAACGCGTTCAATAATGAGTCCACTATTCATGAAAATTCATTGGGATTAATAAATGTCATTTGCAATCATTGTCATTCACTTAACTTCCCTGAAGAAACAACTGGCAATACAAGTAATGAATTTACACGTTATTGTCAAAAGGGTCACATTTGACTGCCTCCTTTACATTCATATCCTGCATATCTACAGAAGCTTCTAACTGACGAAGTACCTGAAAGTAAAAACTTTATGAACTGCATTACATCCTACAATAGTTCATTTGCTTTTGCAACTAATGGCATCCACTCACTTACTCAACACCATTAATAAACTTCTACAAACGTTGATGATTAATAATATTCCCTTTGGAGGAAAGGTACTTTTATTAGGAGGAGATTTTACACAGTGCTTAGCTATTGTTTCACATGCCATGCACTCGGCTATTCTTCAGTCCACCTTAAAATACGCAGACAATTGGCATTGCTTTCAAAAGAGTTACGGAGATATTTGGAACAACAATCTCATTACACCAAACACCCCTTTTAACACAACGAACTATATTCTGTCCAAAAAATATTAATGTTGATCACATTAATAACCAGGTCATTTCATTACTTCCTGGAGTGGCACAGCTCGGACCCACGACCACACTAACATAAATAAGAAATGAGACACAAAGCCCCATTACTGAACGAACCGTCCGTATTAAATATACATCATCTGAACACATTCAAATTATGCAGCATAGGTCGATCTCATTACACTGATGCACTATTAACCGTTCAACCACAGAAAAGGCTCCATATTAACAGAGAGTACGATCCTCCTTATTACTTATCCATATTTCTAACGCTGAAGAACAAACAAGTCATGAATTCACGCTCACGGGTACAAAACGATACGGCTCGAGTGACGGGACCAAACACACGAACCCGCATGAAAAAAAACAATACATGTCGGACGACTAACCGACATACAAAAACGGGCAAGGCTCAATACAAACAATTAACGCCGTAAACTGCAACGGGCTTCTCACACAGCACAGGCAAATCGATTACGGCTCCAGAATAGCACGTCCCAATTCCTGCACATACAACGACGCGCCTCTCAAACGGCACAGACAAAACATTCACGTGAAGCACATCAACGACAGACACCTGCTAAACGCTTGCGCCAGTTAGCTGACAACGCGTTCAATAATGAGTCCACTATTCATGAAAATTTATTGGGATTAATGAATGTCATTTGCAATCATTGTCATTCACTTAACTTCCCTGAAGAAACAACTGGCAATACAAGTAATGAATTTACACGTTATTGTCAAAAGGGTCACATTTGACTTCCTCCTTTACATTCATATCCTGCATATCTACAGAAGCTTCTAACTTACGAAGTACCTGAAAGTAAAAACTTTATGAACTGCATTACATCCTACAATAGTTCATTTGCTTTTGCATCTAATGGCATCCAGTCACTTACTCAACACCATTCATAAACTTCTACAAACGTTGATGAATAATAATATTCCCTTTGGAAGAAAGGTACTTTTATTAGGAGGAGATTTTACACAGTGCTTAGCTATTGTTCCACATGCCATGCGCTCGGCTATTCTTCAATCCACCTTAAAATACGCAGACAATTGGCATTGCTTTCAAAAGAGTTACGGAGATATTTGGAACAACAATCTCATTACACCAAATACCCCTTTTAACACAACGAACTATATTATGTCCAAAAAATATTAATGTTGATCACATTAATAACCAGGTCATTTCATTACTTCCTGGAGTGGCACAGCTCTTTCTAAGCTCTGACAAAGTTGACTCTGATGACGACAATGACCATCTTAATTTCCCCTTAGAATATTTGAACACTATTAACCCAGCTGGATTACCACAACACAATCTTAGCCTTAAAAATGGAACAATAATCATGCTATTAAGAAACCTTAACACTAAACAGGGTTTATGCAATGGTACACGTTTAGTCGTCAACACCATGCCACACAATGTTATTAAAGCAAAACTTCTTACAGAATCACATGCTAACAATAATGTTCTAATTCCTACAATTACCTTACAACTTCTGACCTGGAATTACCTTTTACACTTAAACGGCGACAGTTCCCCATTAGACCTGCCTTGACCATGACCATCAACAAATCACAAGGACAAACCATAGACAAAGTTAGCATCTACCTCTCTGAGCCCGTTTTTGGACATGGACAACTTTATTTGCTTCCTATATGCGTCATCTACACCTTCACACTATGCTATATCTCATTCATACATCACGCTCTTTGTAAATTCACAACACCAGGGGTTGGCGAGAGAAGCGAGCAGGGGGCCGAGCCCCCTAGTCAACTTAGAAGCCAGTAATAATCATCTCTAAATATGCGCTCTCTTCTTTTGAATTGAATTGAATTCCTTTATTGTCATTGTATGGTATAATGAGATTCAATATGCAACCCCTCCATCTACTTACTTTTCCTATAAAATGATAAAAATAATAATAATAATATGATAAAACAAATGAAAAATATACAATATGGAAGTGCAAGTACAATGTACATGTACAGTAGGTAAAGTGCAAATGGTTCATTAAAGTGGCTGTTTGTGCAATATTACAGTTGTAATGCAAGTTTACAGTGAAGTAATTGTAATTATAAGTATAAACAGTTCCACCAGGAGCATTTGATGGACTGATTGAGTACATTTATAGCTCTTAGGATGAAACTGTTACTGAGCATCGAAGTCTGTGCAGGAAAGACTCTGAAGTATTTGCTGGATTGGAGAAGTTCAAAAAGACTGTGGCATGGGTGAGTGGAATCCAAGCAGATGCTGATGGTTTTCCTGAGCCAGTGTGTGCTATGAATGTCCTCCAGGGCTGGAAGCTGTGTCCTCTGCTATAAGCTATAATCCTCTGTGCTCTCAACACAACCTGTGCAGCTGTGATATCACATATAAATATAATAAACAGGAAGAGGTGGGTAGTAACGAGTTACATTTACTCTGTTACATTTACTTGAGTAACTTTTTAAAAGAATTCTACTTCGAACAGTAATTTTACTGCACCATACTTTTTACTTTTACAGTCGACCCTTGATATACGACCGGCCTAACATGCGAACAACTTGATTTACGACCAAAATTTTTGTTTTGATTTACGACCAACATCTTGCGTTACGACCCAAATGCGGTCACATGTATCCGCTTGCGCAATGTAAACAAACAACCGAGAGCGTTAGTAAGCGTCAGTGGGAGCGCAGGTACATGTGTTTGTGGACGTAATTTCGGTCATTGCAGTAATTTACCTATATACAGTGCATCCGGAAAGTATTCACAGCGCATCACTTTTTCCACATTTTGTTATGTTATAGCCTTATTCCAAAATGGATTAAATTCATTTTTTTCCTCAGAATTCTACACACAACACCCCATAATGAAAACGTGAAAAAAGTTTACTTGAGATTTTTGCAAATTTATTTTATTTATATACCCGCATTATGGGTATTTCCATTATTTCTTATGGGAAAAACAGTCTTGACTTACAACCAACTTGAGCTACAACCAGCCCTCGCGAATGAATTTAGTTCGTAAGTCAAGGGTCCACTGTACTTGAGTACATTTGTGAAGAATAAACGCTACTCTTACTCCGCTATATTGGGCAACACTCGACTCGTTACTTTTTTCCATTTACACATTAGATACGCTATTTTTGCCAGAGAGAGTCACCAGTGGATCTACTGCATGACTGTTTCACCAAACAGACGTAGCAACAATAATCACATGACTATCCAGCCATTCATCCATTATCCAACCCGCTATATCCTAACTACAGGGTCACAGGGGTCTGCTGGAGCCAATCCCAGCCAACACAGGGTGCAAGGCAGGAAACAAACCCCGGGCAAGGCGCCAGCCCACCGCAGGGCGCGCGCACACACACACACACCAAGCACACACTAGGGACAATTTAGAATCGCCAATGCACCTAACCTGCATGTCTTTGGACTGTGGCAGGAAGCCAGAGTACCCGGAGGAAACCCACGCAGACACGGGGAGAACATGCAAACTCCACGCAGGGAGGACCCGGGAAGCGAACCTAGGTCTCCTAACTGCGAGGCAGCAGCACTACCCACTGCGCCACCGTGCCACCCTAATCACATGACTATGTTTCACCAATCAGACGTAGCCATGTAGTCACATGACCATACACAAACTTCCTGTGTCTGTAGCCTGTGAGAGACTTTTAGTCATGTGGGGATCCTGTTCACTGCTAAACGGTCACAGCTTCAGTGCAAGAACCTTGAGAGCCAACTCCTGCTGAAGCTTAACCATCACTTCACTTGAAGAACAAGCATGTTTTAACCAAACATGCACAGACACAGACAGTCATGGTAAAGTGAGACTTCTTGTATATGCACAAGCTGCCTTGTTCTAATGTTATTTTCTATCAGCTGTGCTATTTGGAGGGCAAGTGTGTGACCATGCTGGTCTCCTACAGACTCTTTTCTTTTCTCCCTTTCTTTGATTCCCCCTTCTTTTTTTTGTGCTGACCTGTATATATACACTCCCGTCTCCATGGGCCTTAATCACACGCCGCAGAAAGCCAATGAAGCAATTGAGAATGATCGCACCCGCACGTGCAGGTGTCACTTGCTCCAGCTACCTCATTAACTCCCTGCGGTCGTGCAATTGCACCTACGGAGAGTGACAAAGCTTTATGGATTTGAAACTGGCCTTTTTTTTTTGAAGCTGCGGACCCACAACACCACAAAGTGAATGTACAGTATTATACTGTCAGTGTACAGTATATCTTGTCACTGTAAGTAGTCTGCACTGTTCAAACATATATATATAGGTATTGGCTTCAAAAGCTTTGTTGTGAAAAACTGAGATTTGGAACTTTGTGTTATTTGTGCATCTTTATTGTGTAAAGATGTTATTTATGTTTACTCATTTTTTATTATTATTTGGAAATAGCAGAATTTGCACATTATTTTATATTTTTGTCTGTCTTATTACAACATTTCTAAAAAAATAAATAATTTATTATGTTCAAACGGTTACTCAGTACATGAGTAGTCTTTTCACCAAATACTTTTTTACTCTTACTTGAATAATTTTTTGGATGACTACTTTTTACTTCTACTTGAGTAATATTATTTTGAAGTAACGCTACTCTTACTTGAGTACAATTTTTGGCTACTCTACCCACCTCTGTAAACAGGTTAAAATACTCTCTTTGATGCACTGAGAATAAAAATGCTAAAGCAGCTATGGTATATGGAATAGTTTGACCATTTCGTGCAATATTATATTATTACAGAATGATTACAATCAACTGCCTTAAATTAATTTTTTAATAAATGTGCAATTAATTTTGGTGTGTTTAATAAAGGCTGTGTCACTGATGTGAATCTAAAACAGAAAGGGAGACCACACAGAAACAGGTAGCACTGCTTTGACGTTGGGTGCTGCCTGTTTGCAAAACTGAACAGAAAAGTGCTTAAATATTGTATGAGGCTACCATGAAAATGTGCATGGTTATACAGCAAGTTTAGTTTGTATACATCTGGAAGGGAGCATGGAAATGGGTGTACGCAACATTTTTGTGTTTGTACACGAGGTCCCTGGACACCAATGCAGATTGATGAATATATATAAGCCTGGTCTTCAACAGAATTAAAATCTTGCAGTACTTCTTTATATTCCCTGCTCTGTGCCCAAGTAAATACAAATTACTGTCAATACACTATATAATCCAATTGAACCTTCATTCACTCAGAATATGGAACCAATGTAGGAAGCACATATCTGTTGCACCTCTACATGACAACCACCTTTTCCACCTTCTCAAACATACACCGTATTTAATGTTTGGAAAATCTCTGGGATTACAACACTTAGGGAATTGTGCATAGATAATGTCTTTGCATCTATGAGCAATTAAGCTTCAAATTAACTTCTACTACTTTCAATTGTCCAAAATGTTTCCAGGGCAAGATTCAACTTTTAAACGTTGCAGTCTAGCTCTAGCTTCACTGGGCCACATGTTTTGGGAGTGCACCAAATTAACAACATTTTGGACAAAAATCTTTGAATGCCTATTAGAGAGCCTTAGTTTCACAATCACTCCTAACCCATTAATAGCTGTGTTTGGTGTACTCCCAGATGGGCTTAAAGTGGAAAAGGAGAAACAAATCGTAACTGCCTTTACCTCACTACTGGTACATTGACTTATCTTGCTCAACTGGAAGAATCCCACCCCACCACTTTTAAGTCAGTGGGTAACTGATGTTCTATACCAGGGGTGGCGAACTCCAAGCCTGGAGTGCCGCAGTGGCTACAGGTTTTCATTCTAACCCTTTTCCTAATCAGTGACCAGTTTTCACTGCTAATTAACTGTTAGAAGAGTTCAACCCTCTGAATTGATTCCTTTCTTCATTAAATGACAGCCAAGCAGAAATGAGATGTGAAGCGAGCTAACAGATGACCAGCTAAACTGGGGCTTCAAACTCCAACCAATTTCATTCCAATCACTTTCTTAATGAGAAGCCAGTTCTTGCTGTTAATTAAACCTGTTATTTAATTCCATGGCTTGTTGCTGCTCTCATTCTGCCACAGCAGACCATCACCTCTCTTTAATTTCAGATATTGTGTAATGGGCACAGGGGAGCTGGTCATGTGGTGGCTTGTTTTGTGTCTCATTATTGTTTGGCTGATGATTAAAGAAAAAGAAAGAACTATGAGGCCTGAGTCAAGTTAATTAAAAGAAGAAATCAGCAGCAAAAACTGGTCACTAATTAAGAAGATGGTAAGAATGAAAACCTACAGCCACTGCGGCACTCGAGGCCTGGAGTTCGCCACCCCTGTTCTATACTATTTGAAATTGGGGAAAAAAAACAATTCTCACTTAAGAGGATCTGTTCAAAACCTCTTAAAATATATCACAGTATCTAATCAACAACATTTTAAAATAAGCTTCTATATCGGGGGAAAGGACACTCTTCCTTCCTTGCTGCTTTTAAAGATTTGCTTTGTTTGCTGGCTCTACTTTCTTTCTCTTGGGTGGGGGCTGAATTTTGATTTGTTAAGTTTGACTTGATTGTATGGAATGTTATTTGCTTTTAATTAAAATTAATAAAAAAAAATAAAAAAGGAAAATTTAAAAATATAACATTATATTTGCAAATGGGCACTCCAGCTATTGTAAAAAACCTCATACACTGTTCCATTCCATTTGAACTAGTGTGGAGTTGAGGTGTCACCCATCGCACAGCTGAACTTGGGTCCTAATTTGGGATCCTGTGATGGTTCATAGTGTGGTGGGTGCAGCAACATGCTATATCAGATAACTTAAAAAAAAATAAAGGTTGATTACTATAATGCACTCCCAACAGGACTACCTAAAAAAGGCATAAATCAACTGCAGCTAATGAATGCAGCGCATGAATCTTAACAAGTAAAAGAAAATCTGACCACATCTCACCAGTCTTAGCATCATTAAATTGGATACCTGTGTCGTTTATAATTAATTTTAAAACTTTAATTTAATCATGAATAAAGCTATGTAGTGCCTGCCCCCTTACATTGCCAGTTCTAATCTTTCAAATACTAGTTTGCTTATTATTATAAGAGATAAGCAGAAAAGAAGTGGTGAGATAGTCTTTTTGCTGTTATGCACTGAAAACCTGTAATGCCTTTAACAGAGCTGTGCCAGGCTAATACAATGGGACATTTAAAAAAAAAAAAAAAAAAAGTTTTTGTTTTTTTTTAATTTGGATTTTCATTTTTTGTGTCAGTTCTAACAGATTATAATATCTATTGTAACATCATATATTTTATAGATCTGCACTCTTTACTGACATCTCCTATTTCAGCTTCTCTATGGTGGTGTCTGGGATGATGCGGATTCTACTCTATGCTCCCATCTTCCTTTTAGGAGCTCTTGACCCGAACACTATCAGTAATGTTACCGAATCAGCTGAACCGTGAAGACATCACAACGAAGCAAGGGGATGGTTCATAAAGGTGTAAAAGTGCTTTTATTTAAAAACAACAAAACCAAAAACAGTGTTCAAAATAAATAGTGCAGTGCTTCTAAAAGTCATTAAATAAATAATCCATCAAAAAACAGTGAGAAGGTGGAGGTAGTGTTGGGTGGTATATTGGGTCATACCAAAAACCGTTTTTTATTTTTGTTATGATATGGATTTTTCTTATACTGGAACACCGGTTTAAATAGCCTAAACAACATTCGGAACGTGGCGCTGCGGGAAACTGTTAAAGGGGACCTTTTTCCACTGCTGCACCAATAAATACGCACGCAATGGAGTACATGCGTTAGTAGAGGTATTGAGCGGTGAAAATGGACAGAGAACATTCCGAAACTGAAGCTGTAGCAGACGATAAAAAGTTGAACATGATGACACAGAAGCACTTTTGACGAAAAAAAGGTGCCGTGTCTGTTGTCTGAAGATACTTTGGTTTTAAAAGGTCAGATGTGGACCATTATGTTCCAATGTGTGAATACTGTTTCTATACTACTGGATAATACTGCAAGCCAAGTTGTACTTGTTTTATTTTATTTTTTTTTCAATACTGTGTAATGTACCTGGTTACTGTGGAATAGTGTGACGATGCCAGTCCCCTATAGACTCCCTCTTCCCACATGGGAGTCTGTTGAACCAACACCATCAATAGTTATGACCAAGGCGAGCTGAGAAATCTCATTGAAGCCAGGGAATGTTGGAAAGTACTCAAGTGCTTTGGTTAAAAACAGTCAAAAGTAAAACCAAAAGTGTCCGTTGTGCAGTGTTCAGAAAAATACAGTACCCAAATAATTAGCAAATGCATAAAACCAGTGAAACGTGGAGACAAAATCAATAATAAATAAATCAGTTAAAATGCAGTCTCTCTCCTCGCCCAATCACAGAACACCACCTTTTGTCTCCACAGCTCACCGTTCACTGGTGTTGCTGGCGGAGCCTTTGCAGCACGAACTCCTTTCTGCCAACCCCAACGCAGCCAGACCGTCCGAGGTCGGCACACTTCATGTCTTTCTTCGCGCTCACTCAGTCATTCCTCAGATTTAACCAGCTTGTTACTTATATCCCTATCCAAATCATTTACATATATATCAAAAATTGCACCAGTCCTAGCACAGACCCCTGTGGAAAAATCACTCTTAACATCAGCCAAATCAGATAGGGTACCTCGCACCATAACCCTCTGCTTCCTGTGTCTGAGGCAGTTTTGCACCCAACTACAAACATCACCCTGAACTCCCAAATCTTTTAGTTTGATGCCCAACTTTTCATGTGGCACCTTATGAAATGCTTTCTGAAAGTCCAGATAAATACAGTACACCCCCAAAATTCGTGGGGGTTACATTCCTAGAGCACCCGTGAATTGTGAAAAATATGCCCCCAAAACACTTTTCAATTTAATTTCAAACTCAGCTTAATACGTTACCTAAAAAAAAGAATGTAAATGTAAACCCGTATACTGCACAGTACTGTACTGCTATGTCTCCCGCAGTGCTAGAATGTAAAATACTGATGTTACCGCTATATGTACTGTAATTCCCGCAAGCGCGTTTTCATTGCCAGAAGCCTTAGAAGGTGCAGGGCCTTTCGGTGGTATCTTGGGGTTTTAACTCTTAAACTTCCACATACTTGGGGGTTAATGCATCCCTGGACGCCAAATACTTTTTTGCTGCACTTTAAGTAAACGTCACAATTCACAAAGAAAAAGTAAAATTTTAATGGAACACTTTTTTCATGCAAAGAGCATAACAATTGCTGCAACACTGATCATTTTACACACTGCTAATGAACTGTAAAAACTATTTTAAAAACTACTGGAAGAATATGTACAAGGTGTAACTGACACCATGGATGAAATCACTGAGCCAGCTGTGCTTGAACTGGCTGCACGCAAGCACACAGAGGTAAGCGCTGATGCTGGCAGGCTATAGTGCAGCGGCTCAATTCCAGAGACAGTCAGGCTGCAGTGCTGCAGGGTGTCACGCTTGGGTCACAGAATTGCACAGAATCACAGGAGATTGTAGAGACAGGAACTTTATTCAAACACTTCAAAAAAAACATGTCTCTTTCAGAAGTAAAATGAGCTCAGTATGCAGTTAGTTATCGATTAAAAGAATAGGCAAATATCATAGGGGAGCACAACGGGAGCGGGACACGCAACAGGAGCAGAGGATGTCTGGGGGAGAAGAGAGAAACAAAGCAATCAGCCAAAAAGAACACGTGCTGTTCTGGCTTTTAAGTATGCGTAGCGTTGCACGAGAAGCATATCACGCGACACAGCAGCCGCAAGTAAGCCCAGCAAGTAAGGGAGCAATGTGAAGGTAGTCTATCAGTGTTTTTTAAGAGGGTTTTTTTGAAGAACACTCAGCTGGGGATGCAGCACAGTCAGCAGCAAGGAGAATGAATAACACTGTAGCAGTCCGGTGCCGCTAAGATTCACACAGTCAAGAAGACGCTGATTTATTTATTTTTATGGTGGAGATTCTAGGGACGCACCAAGCCTTGGCCAGACCCACACACACTCACAAACAGAGAAAAAAACAAAGCGAACCGGTAATCAAACAGCAAATAAAGAATGTAATGAAAACAAATGAAATAAATGAAAACAACGATACCACCCCTGTTCCCCATACAGCAATTACGCATTAAATACAACAAAGCACAAACAAAACACACAGAGTAAATCATGAAAAACATTCATGAAAAATGGCAACAAATGAAATATAATGATAAAAATAGATAGTCCAGAGATCCGCACGTTGAATGGGAATATAAAGATAGTCCTACCGCTAGTTCCTGAAATGGTGAAGACGGGTGGACGGGTCCAGGAGCGCTCCTTTCTTTGCAGGATGGCCATGAATCCACTTACAGTCCTCATGTACACAGGCAGACGGCACACAATCCAGACGCACGAAACGATGCAAATCAAAACGAATAAGTACAGGTAACCCAACAGAAGGCAGGCAGACAGGGACTTGTAACACAAATTACAAAAACTTTTTTTTTTGCTTTTGGTCACCGGTCCCCTTTTTAAAAGCCGCGCTGACATCCTTTGACCCCAGCAGCCCCACCACCCTCAGCAGAAGACCAATCAGAGCCACTGCAGGGACTGCTGGGAGTTGCTGTTTCAAATTCTATTGGCTACTTTCACCATCCCAAGCCACGTTTTCCAATACAGTTGCTTCCTTCTCTCTACAGCGCAGTATTGCCACGATAAAAGCCATAAAAATTGCAGAGGATATTTGCAGTTTCCGCTAACAATTATTAGATAGGTTCTAAGGAAAAATCCACGAATGACTGAGGCTGCGAACTCTGAACCGCGACTTCGCGGGAGTCTACTGTAATATCATACGCTCCATTTTGATCATACCCTTTTTTGCTTCCTCATAGAATTCCAGAGTGTTAGTAATACACTACCTCCCATGCTGACTGCTCAGTAAAACTCCTGTTCTTGCCATGTGTTGCTCAATCTTATCCTTAATAATTCCTTCCGTTAATTTTCCTGGGATGCACATTAAGCTTACTGGCTTATAGTTGCTTGGATATGCATGATCACACTTTTTATATAATGGAATAATATTTGCCATTTTCCAGTCTGTCAGAATTTCCCAAGTGCACAGTGACTTCCTAAAAATGTGAGTCAAGAGTTTATATATGTACTCACTAACCTCTATAAGAACTCAAGTGTAAATATTATTTGGTCCTGGAGATTTGTTTGATTTCCACCTATTTAATCTAAGCAGTACTACACCCTGTACAATTTCTAAATCACTGGGTACCTTCTAAGTAGTGCCTTTTACTGCTGGGAGGTTAACTACTTCCTCACTTGTGAAGATCTCATAAGAATACGAGTTTAGAGCATCCACTATTTCACTGTCTGTATTTTTAATTCCCCTTTACTATTCCTGATGCACTTCACTTCCTGTTCATTTTGGGTCATCTTTCACCTTATCTGCTATATTCCTCTCAGTCTTTTAGCCTACCTACTATCCTTCTTGAAGGTTTATCTAACGTTCTTATACACCTTGCGATTCACACTGGAGTTATTAATCTTATACACCTTATATAGCTGTTTTTTCCTTTGCAGCTTCTTTTTTAACTCTTTATTAACCCTCTGCTGAGATCGTTTCTTTTTAAATTTCTAATAAAATTCTAAAGTTTAGGTATGTACCTGTCCTATATTACATGTAAAATATTTTTAAACCTGTCCTACTGCTCCTTGACCGTCTCCACACTTAAAAGCTTATCCCAGTTTATCCTCCTTGGCTGCATCTGCTCAAAATTTGCTCTACCAAAGTTAAACTTAACAAAACACTGAGAACTGCGTTATATTATGGCCACTTAACCCTAAGGAAATGTAGATACTCCAACTCTTCATGAGACTCCATGCATCTAATCTTCTATGAAAATGAATGAAAGTAAGAATAAACTACTTTAGTACATTTAAGTTTAGTAGAATGGTTAGTGGTGGCTGGATGTTTTTTGGCCTTTGAAACCCTGCAGGTTTTTTACCTACAGCATCCCACCAGATGTAATTTTTATTTTACTGGCCTTGATGACCATCTGACCATAGCATCAGACTTACTGTTATAATCATTAGAGACTTACAAAATGAGTTTGCCATTTAATTAATACTTACGAACTTTACCAGTTACTGTATATTCATGTTTATCTTTAATATGAAGTATGACATTTATTTATGTTTTATTACTTTATTAATTTTTCTTATAAGTGTTTTGTTTCTTTAACTTCTTGTAATGCACTTTGGGCTAAATGCTTTGTATGAAAGAAACTATGCTTTAGAAAATGTGCTATAAAAATGCTATTAAATGTGCTATAGAAATAAATGTTTTTGTTATTAGTTTCTACCTGTAAAACAAAAAAAGAGGTTCCACAGAATCCATATTCAAAGAAGTTGGTCTGCAATAAATTGCAATTAAATTATACAGCCTTTAAATTCTAATTTAGTTTGTGCTTGGTTTTAAGAACAATGTCCAACTTATAGGTGATTTATAGCATTCATGGCTATAGAATGTTATTCATGGTAATAGAAATGTTTACTATAGAGGTAAACTATTAACTGCATAGGTTTTGAGCTCTATTAATTTTACTAAAACTTAGAAAACTCTCAAAAGTTCTTTTTGTAAGGTTTTCATTTTACCACCTAAAAATTTGGTATCAATATACATACTCTACAGATATACATTGGTAAGACTAAACTGGTCCAGTGTGTGTGTGACCTCTAATATAAACTGGCTCCCGGGGCAAGATTCCTTACCACCTCCTGTCCAATGTAGCAGGAATGAAACACCATGAACCGGATAAACAGGTTTGAAAATGGAAAGATGGATGGAAGAGTTTGAAAATACTCAATAGAATGTTATTAATTTACCATTATTCTAGGCTTAAACACCTCTGTTAGTAAACAGCCCACGTTTATAATTCCTATATATTTTTTTAAAAAACGAACCATTCCATAATTAGCTAAGAAATATCTTACTTAGACACTAATACATGGAAATTCTCCATTGTCACACAAGCAAACATTCATTGTATCTTGGTGAGTGAAGCGAGCAGGAGGCGGAGCCCCCTAGTTTTTATAACAAAAACTTTGTATGTCCCTGTAACATCAATTTTCATAATGAAAAATGTGTACAATCAAGCATACACATCTATCTCTAGTAAAGAACACTGAACTACAGTTCTTGTATGAATAGAAAGTAAATAAAAATTGCTATATATTACCTCTACAGCATCATAAACTTTCAAGGATATTTAATTTCCAAGTAAATTTAAATTACCAATAATTAATTGTATTGTCCCAATGAGGCTATAAGCCATTGATAATAAATTAATTCATGAACCAATAATTGAGCCAGTTTATCATTCATATGAGACATGATACTCTTGAAGTAAATATCACTTTCTTAGTTGTTCGTGTAAAATACTGTATTTGACACTTCAATGTCTTACTCAGAAAAATGTCAATTACTATTCTGATATTTTAGTAAAGATTCATTTAACACATTACAGAGTCACAGATTTGTTTGCCGACCTACTGCTTGATAACTCCTTTATCCAAGGGAAGGCTATATTTTGTATCTATACCAGAAAGGAAAGCCATGAAAAACATATACAAAGATTAAAATTTTTCTTTTTGGATGAAAAAGTTAACTTCAATTCCCACTTTCAATATGCTGTTTAATGTATTTTGAAAATATTCCTGAAAAAATTATAAACTAATGAGCCTAGTGTAATTACATAATTTGTAGTTATAATTCTGTTCCTTAAAGATTTAGAATAGGTTTTAAATCATTTTAATCTTCAAAGACATGCATGATACTTTTATGGTGAATTACACCATATTTTGCACAAACTGAAGAAATGTATAATTTGTCATCACAGAAATACATCGTGCGATTCAGTGAATATTCTCATAGACTTACTGTAAACATTTTTGTCTCTAAGGAATTATGCACTATCCATCCATCCATTATCCAACCCGCTATATCCTAACTACAGGGTCACAATCCCAGCCAACACAGGGCGCAAGGCAAGAAACAAACCCCGAGCTGGGCACCAGCCCACTGCAGGGCACACACCCACACACCAAGCACACACTAGGGACAATTTAGAATCACCAATGCACCTAACCTGCATGTCTTTGAACTGGGGAGGAAACCCATGCAGACACAGGGAGAACATGCAAACTCCACGCAGGGAGGACCCGGGAAGCGAACCCGGGTCTCCTAACTGTGAGGCAGCAGCGCTACCACTGCACCACCGTGCCACCCCTACTAACTAGATAAAATGTAAAATTTATGAGGCATTACAAGGGGGAAACAGGACATTGACAACACAGAGTACCTTCTGTATGGTTTCACTTCAACCACTGGACAGGATGATATATAGCATGAGCTGTTAAGTGGAAGGAGGAGAGTTCGACAAAACTCAAGTATATGTTTAGCAATAAAGCTCAAGTCGGGTTGCCATACATAAGAAGTGGTTACCTTACATCCAACAAAATCAGGTAGCAACTGTATCAGTTTAAATACTAGCACTCTCCAGTCAATGCGTCCCACAAAACCAAAAGGGAGCAAGATGGTCAACTGTACATATACAGCAGTTCACGAGATTATTTTTGTTTACCTGTTCTTTTCTGCAAAATCCTTGCTTATCTCCTGTTTTTAACCTCACTCCTTCATAAAAAGTTTTCCCCTTCGTTGTTTACATTTCAGACTCTTATGTCATCTTATCTCTACCTACAAAGATGTCACTACAATACATTTATGGGAAGAAAACCAATGCCTGAAGTGGACCAGTATTCACACCCAGACCCCTAAACGCAAATGTTTAAGAAGCCTCCAAACCACAATACTGGATGTTATATCGTTCGAGTTCAACAACTACAGAAAACAACCCCCAAATTAAAGGGTTCAATTCATTGCATCAACTAAACATGCTTTCTCTAAATGACATTGCTGTTTGTAATAAGTTAAAATACAACATGATGTAGTGTTACAAGTTTATTTTCCAACTATAGCTTTAGAAGCTTAAACATACAACTGATGGAAAACATGAAAAGTAATGCTTGAGTGAACAACGAAAACAAATGAAAATTGCAAAAAAAAAATAATAATAAATAATAATATCTCAGATCAACAACTCTTCTGGCTCAACTATCTGCAACTGGCTTCAAGCTATTCAGTTAGTAAAGACCTGGTTGGAGGTTGCAGTTTTCCTGTGTACAGCTTTCTTTGTGCTTTTTTACTTCATCCTTGTGCTTCTGTGCAGTGTGTGTACCAGTTCACTCACCAACTCTTTTTTTTCCCCCTTTTTTGTGTTTTTGTTTAAATAGCAGTCTCAAATAGGACTGGGTGTGGTGGTGTTTGTTGTGTTTGGTATTTGTTCATATATAGCTTGTATTTGTTGGTTTTCTTTGGCTATATTTCCTTTTCTTGTTATCAATAAAAATGTGATCATAAAAAATAACAATAATAATAATAATAGTAAAAACTCCCAAAATTCCCATTATTTTTACTGATTACCAGTTTCAATTCAAAAGAATACCATTTCCTCTAAAATTGTGTTTTGTAGTGAACATCAAAAAAGCTTCAAGGCCAGTCACTATGAAAAACGAGAACTGATTAATGGCAGGAATGTTTTAGTTATGTGCAATTGTATGTAGCATATTCATGAGAATATTGCATACAAAAAGTACCAAGTTAGTAACATAGTACTTCTGATACATCCAGTTAACCAACTGAACTATAACTGAGGCCTATTGCCTTTGGAAGTTTGTAAAACAGTTACCTTTTATACATTTATTTTTTATTGTAAATAGTGGAAATATGTTGGCTGGGATTGGCTCCAGCAGACCCCCCGTGACCCTGTGTTCGGATTCAGCGGGTTGGATAATGGATGGATGGATAGTGGAAATATGGGCATAAATCAAATTCTCAATTAAAGGATCTGTTCGAAACTTTATTAAAACCTGGAAGGATCTAATCAATAACATTTTAGAATAAGCACTTAAATTGGGGGAAAGGATTTTCTCCCCCTTTTTTTCTACTCTTAAAAGTTTTACTCTGGGTGTTCAACTTGCTCTCTTTGTCATGGGGGGGGGGGGGGGGTTGATTTGAACTTAGTTTTGTCAAGTTTGACTTGTTTGTATGGAATGTTACTTGCTTTAAATAAATTCAATAAAATGCTAAAAATAGAAAGAAAGAAAAAGAAATATGAGCATAAATTACTGTATATATTTATCAATAAATTAAAGGATTAGTACAATTGTAAGTTTTTCTTTTCTAATTAATGTTTTAAGTTTTTTATTTAGTAATGTTTACACAAGAAAACATGAAATTTGCCTTCCCAGCTGCATCCACCAAACTGAAATGAAATAAAACAAAGATGACACAAGATTGCTTAAAATTTGCACAGAAATTCTAAAATATTTACATCATTTGTAAAACAGATTATTTGCTATCTACTTCTAGCAGTTTGAAAATGTGTTTTTACATAAAATGGTTACATGATAAATACGAAACCTTTTACTTCTGAAAAGTTTTATCACATCTAATATTCTTTTTTAGAAAAATGTATGGCCCTGAGAAGGAAGAAATTTCTGGAAATATTTGAATGTGTCTTTAATGTGACTATCATCCCTGGTTTACTGAAGTTTCTGTGTGTAATGGGTGTCTGTCATCAGTTAGTTTTTTTGACATTATCTTCTGACACACAACAAATTTGCCTGCATTCTTTAATGCTGCCTAGGCTCTGCCAAGCTTTTCAGCGGAGTAGCATATAAACCTGGCTACAAAATGAAAGACAGATGTAAAGTCGTTATATCAATGTTTAATTTTTTTGTAAAGGCACAGGAATCGTCATCTTGTTAGTAGATTCACATGTAGTTTACTGACATAACCAGTTAGGATAGGCTTTAATATCGGTGCCAGAGAGAACAGCCATTCATAGCAGTTTTACAAGAGCACAGGATAAAGTTCAGTCCATTAAAATGCAGATGAGAACAATGCACTTACTGATGTTGCTTAATTTAGGAAACACAGCAGTAGACATATCAATTATATTTAGCTTCGTTACCTGTTAAAATGTGGATCATTGTTGCAATGGAAACGCGAAACACCCCTCTAATAAATATGCTATTGCCCTTACCGGTATTTGTGACAGAGTATTACACCTGGTATATTTATGGGAGTCACTGGGCACACCTAGGACGAGAAAGTCCGCAAATCTTAGAGAATGAAAGCCACTGCCAAATGTAGAACAGGTGATAGATAGATAGATAGATAGATAGATAGATAGATAGATAGATAGATAGATAGATAGATAGATAGATAACGACGATATAGACTTTTAATGTACAAAAGCACAAAAAAGTTCTGTCTTCCTAGATCATTACCTAGAGTGAAGGCGTGGCCAACACCCACATTTTTACCCTCCCTGTAAGAATAAAGACTCCATTGTGAGATCTTTAACAGTACAGCCTTGAAACTTCTAAAAATGGGGGAAAGCACGCCACCGATGCAAAACCCATACACACCAAATCTGAGCATGGTCTTAAAATGTAGAGTTATACCAAATACAAAAGTTTTAAATTTCACCTACCACGCCCCCAATTTCAGCCTAACGTGTGCATGTGTTTGATTAAATTTAGTTATTATGAGAGAAACTACGAAGTGATTAAGGTATTAAGAAACTGATGAAACAATTTAAAAATTGGATTATTCCAATACAGCACTTTGGGAACTTCTGATTCAGAAGCCAGTAAAGTGGCTATCTGTAGTATAGAAATGTCAGCGGACGATCCTAAGGTCGTTTTATCGTGTGTTCATAACACTACCAAATCGGCAAGTAAAATATCTCGTCATGGAGCTTATGGAACCAGAATCTGTTCCATATCTATCTAGCTGGCTAACTACCACTTTCTTCTGGACCTGCCTGTACACTCTCCGGTTCCGCATGTCCAATCACTAAAATAATGTATTTGAGGAAAAACGACAAACTACACCCAATCTCTCCCATTTTATAAGAGTTAAAAATAATCTCTGTTGATGCCGTGAAAAAAAATACAGCCGGCTACAGTACTCACCTACCTGGACCGAGGCGCTGTAAAGTTGTCAACACAGAACTTTCATTCACGCCTTCCACAGCAGGACAAACATCTTAGTAACAGCCTACAGTGCACGTCAACTCCTGCGTCCTTCACGCGTTGAAATGTCAACAAAGTGCGCCGTCTCCTGCTTGGCTTGCTTGAAATTTACAGCATGACAAATCCGGCTCACTGCAGTTCATGACGCATTTAAAGATTTTCCCGTGTGCGTATTTTTTCGAAAGGCTAAACTCTGAATTCTGTAAGCGACAGTGTGCATTATCCTTTTTAAGTGACTTTATTTGATATTATTCACCATAGGTCTTAAAGAGCATCTCTGTTTGGCCACAACCATCCAATCCCTAGCAAGACAGGGCGCAAATTCCCAGAAATGTAATGTGTACAAGAACACGAAAAGGAGCAAGTAACCCAGTTTTAACGATTAGGAACATGGGAAATGTAGTTTAGACAGAAAGTTAAGTACACATTAAATATATATTTTTTGTTATATAAGCTTTAAAAAGTGGTTTCGTTAAAAGGAATCTCGTGTAAACTGATCGATAATTCATTTCAGTTTATAGTGTAGTCTGATATTTTGAAACTGTCCCGCGGCATCGCTGTAGTTTAAAAAAACTACAAAACCCAAGCTAGCATTCTCTTTTTACGCGTGCTCTCCGACAGTAGAGCGCAAGCCCCAGGGACTGAGGCGCATGCGTACTTGCTTAACAGTGGCAGTGAAGTTGGTCAAACAGCTGGTGATAAAATGGTAGGTGAGATAAAAAAAACAAACAATTTAAATGAATAAATATATACATATACCCTCAGAGCGTGAGAAAGATTCGAATGTATTTGCGGAGAGTGCAGAAAAATAGTAAAGAAGGTGTCTTTATGTATTTTTTTTCTTTACCCTGGCGGCTTTGACAGTCCATTTGCAGCAATGTTAACCAGCTAGATGGAGCAGTGAGGGAAGGTCAGAGAGGGTTTGTTGGTATTTTGAGAGCTGACACAAGCAGTTGCTGTGCGGATCTCTATTCCCTTTTTGGAACTGGAGTTGAGCGGTGTTCTGGTAGCGCAATAGAACAAGATGATCTCGAGTGTTCATTGAATGAAGAAGGAGCGATGAAAGTCGAGAGTGGGAGACAAGGTCCTGAAGTGTCACTAGGGTTTTGTGGATTATTTTTTGTGATTAAGGACCAGGGTTTTATTTTTTTTTTCTTAACAAACACAAGCGATTATTGATACATTAGTAGTTACAAGGTTTGGGTGCTGAAGAATGTTTTGGATTATGATCATCTAGAGCTAGTAATTTGTGGCAGTCAGCCTTTCAGAATTCTTTTAGCTTGCACAGTATTTCTTAAAAATGGTGTATGTCAGTCTGATATTTTTTTAACTTTTACACTTTGTTGCTATAACAAGGTGACATGATAGCGTAAATAATGACAATGAAAGTTGTGTGTGCGATTCAAGTGTCTGTATGTTGGTTACCTTAGCTGTTATGTCACTTTACTGAACCTGTACAGTTCTTCACTGATGTCTCTCGTTAGTTGAGAATTCCAAGAAGATTCGTTTCACATTTTTATATTTTTTTTCTATTTTACTTCATTAATCAAAAATGCCTCAACATGCTGCATCTTTTTGACATATGCTAAAACCTGAATTTTGCAATATTGCAATTCATACTTCTTTGAAATTCCATTAAATGCAAGTTAGTATTTGTAGTTTTGTGGTATTGTTTTGGTTTTAATATGGATATAATTATAATTTATCATCATCTGCTTTCTCTGGATTTGATTGTGAAGTTCAAGGAATGAAAGGTTGGATCTGTTATATGATGACTTGCTGTTCCAGTTTAAAAAAAAAAAAAAAAGAAAGAAAAAGTTCTGATTTTGGGCCTTCTAGTCTGTTCTGCAAGCACATACCCAATAGTGAGTAATAAACCGTTTGGACGTAGGGTGCTAATATTTTTTTAAAGTTCTTCTTACATTTACTTTTTTAATTATTACACATTAAATATGAAAACACATTTCTTTAGTAAAATAATACCTATTTTATTATTGATATTTGTTCAGAAATATTTTGAATTACTATCTTTGAAACTGCCACTTCTGACTAAATTAGTATTTTTCATTTTGGAATAGAAAATTTAGCATGTTAAGTAAAGCATGAAATTCTAGGACATTAACATTTTAGCTTTGCTAGTATAAATGGGTGTGGGTGTAAAGTTTGCCAAGTATGAATGGGTGTGGGTTTATATAAGTGAGTGCAGCCTTAGTTGGACTTGTGCCCTATACAGGGTTGGTTCCTGCCTTGCATCAGAAGGTACCAGTATTGGCTCCAGACTTCTGTGGCTATATATTAAAATAGGTGGCAATGGAAAGTGGACAGATAGAAGTTACTGATATTATCACGAGTGTTTGTGATTATCAAGATTCTCTCTTTTAAAATGTAGTAAATGTTTTTTGTTAAAGTGTGATGCAACAAAATGAAAGTATTAAACCATATACATATGAAGTTGTTGATAATGCTCAAATTTTAGCAACTGCATCCTAGCTTTAGGAGCCCATATTTTATTCTTCATAATAGGTATTGTCTGTTTGGAGTTTGCATATTCCTCAGTTGCCCATGCTGCTTTTCTACAGGTTCTATGGCTTCCTCCTCCATTCTCAAGATGCATAAATTGGCTTAGTTAGTGAATATGATTTGGCCTTGCATGAATAAGATTGAATGTTTTCTAAGAAAAGCTGCTATTTCAGTCGAGGTAATTCTCTGCTTTGCACAAGAAGATGCCAGGGTCAGCACACTCGAGAAAAAAAGTTACTTAAAACCAAAAGAAAAAAAATGTAATGGTTAGGCGGACCTAATCTTTTATTTGATTATACTCTTTTATTGAAATTACTTGGTAAAATGTCAGAAGAATTCAACTAGTTGTCATATTTTGGATTTTACATATTTTGATACTATTTACATTTTTATGTTAAGGACATTCATTTTTCTTTATTCTATTAATATGTTGTTATATTATTAGTCATCTTTGTGCTTTTTGAAAGACTGACTTAATGATTTCAATTTGAAATTGTCATACTGTTTGATTATCAGTGCTTAGAATGGCCACTAGGCATCTTTCCTGAGGACTGAGTTGCACAGTGAATCTTTGACAATAAGAAAAAAAATGGAATTCAGGTTTATAATAACGGAATTTCAATTTTATGGCAGTTACTTCTTTCCATCCATCATCCTTTATTCAAAGTATTCCTTTCCTTTTAAAATAATTCATCTCCAAAAGTGTTTTTTTTATTTTTGTTGCCTACACCATGTTATTTGTAGTAATGGCTAATAACGGTAGCCTGTGGTGACCAATGCTGGACAACAGCAAACATATCAAAAATATCCATGAAAAAAATCTCACATTATTCCTTTTATATAAACCATATGGCAAGTTATCCAGTTATATGCTCAAAATTTGCAAAACACATGTATTTTTTGTTAAAATATTGTTAAATAAATACCTCCAGAAAGTAAAAGTAGTCCACAAACGGGAAGTCCTTTCACATTATTTTGAATCATGATTTTGAATTGAAGACTCGTTTCTGCCCCTCATTCATTGATGAAAAGTTCTGTCCAATTCAAAAATGTGATTTTTTTTTTTTTTTTTTTTTATTTATCCATTTTACATATAGTGTTAATTGTGTGTGATAATTTTTTGTGTAGAAGCCAGCTACTTAATTAAAAAAATTGATAGATGTCTAAATTCTAAGGTTTCATCTTTTATGTTTTTATGAAGTGTTTTAGCTGTTATAGTTATCCAAGGTAACTTACAAGCATTCAGAATACAGCACAATTATTTGCAAACATTATTTTTACTACAATTGGAGCACAGCTAAATCATAGAAATTTGCAGTTCTGGTGTATGATAGCAGCTGATGCTATGTAAATTCCTTCACTGCTGATAGGAGCATTTTATCTTCTGTGACAAGACTTAATATTTTAATTAAAAACAAAACCTTTGTGAACAATGCTGTATTCGGAATGCTTGTAAGTCACCTTGGATAATGGTGACAGCCAAAACACTTAATGGGAGGTGCAGTGTCACAGCTTTGTTTTACCCAAAGCGTAATGCCTGAGTCGACATATCAAAAATCGAATCCTACACCTCTAGTGTGCATTGATTGAGATTCGATGTTTGCTGTTAGAAAGAAACGCAAGCCTATACTGTATGTGGTATCTCTGGAAGTGATAGAGAGATTTCTGCCTCCTGTATAGTATGTGTCTGGTATTCTAATTTAAAAATTCATTTGTTTCATATGTGTGCCAGCAACCACTCTCAGTCATTTCTCTTTATGGCACACACTATGACATGACATGACAGGTATTTTTCACTGTTGATTTATTCTATGGAGAGACATGACATAATCTTGAAAATTTAAATTTGTAGAATATGCATACATTTTTCTGCTTTTTCTGGAAATGTGTATTTTGTGTTTATTCTAGGAAGGTTGTAAGAGAGGAGATTTTTAATAATTTGTAAAGAAAATTACTTGAATTGACATTTTTCTGCTTTATGTACAGTTAGGTCCATAAATATTTGGACAGAGACAACTTTTTTCTAATTTTGGTTCTGTACATTACCACAATGAATTTTAAATGAAACAACTCAGATGCAGTTGAAGTGCAGACTTTCAGCTTTAATTCAGTGGGGTGAACAAAACGATTGCATAAAAATGTGAGGCAACAAAAGCATTTTTTTAACACAATCTCTTCATTTCAGGGGCTCAAAAGGACAAATTAAATAACTGGAAATAAAATGTTCATTTCTAATACTTGGTTGAAAACCCTTTGCTGGCAATGACAGCCTGAAGTCTTCAACTCATGGACATCACCAGATGCTGGGTTTCCTCCTTTTTAATGCTCTGCCAGGCCTTTACTGCAACGGCTTTCAGTTGCTGTTTGTTTGTGGGCCTTTCTGTCTGAAGTTTAGTCTTCAACAAGAGAAATGCATGCTCAATTGGGTTAAGATCAGGTGACTGACTTGGCCATTCAAGAATTTTCCACTTCTTTGCTTTATTAAACTCCTGGGTTGCTTTGGCTGTATGTTTTGGGTCATTGTCCATCTGTATCATGAAACGCCGCCCAATCAAATTGACTGCATTTAGCTGGATTTGAGCAGACAGTATGTCTCTGAACACCTCAGAATTAATTCGGCTGCTTCTGTCCTGTGTCACATCATCAATAAACCTAGTGTCCCAGTGCCACTGGCAGCCATGCACGCTCAAGCCATCACACTGCCTCCACCGTGTTTTACAGATGATGTGGTATGCTTTGGATAATGAGCTGTTCCACGCCTTCCCCATACTTTTTTCTTGCCATCATTCTGGTAGAGGTTAATCTTGGTTTCATCTGTCCAAAGAATGTTTTTCCAGAACTGTGCTGGCATTTTTAGATGTTCTTTAGCAAAGTCCAATCTAGCCTTTCTATTCTTGAGGCTTATGAGTGGCTTGCACCTTGCAGTGCACCCACCCTCTGTATTTACTTTCATGCAGTCTTCTCTTTATGGTAGACTTGGATATTAATACGCCTACCCCCTGGAGAGTGTTGTTCACTTGGTTGGCTGTTGTGAAGGGGTTTCTCTTCACCATGGAAATGATTCTGCGATCATTCACCACTGTTGTCTTCCGTGGACGTCCAGGTCTTTTTGCGTTGCTGAGTTCAACAGTGCTTTGCCACTCGTAATATTGTAGCAATTTCTCGGATGGATTTTTTCTGTTTTCGCAGCTTAAGGATGTCTTCTTTCACCTGCATGGAGAGCTCCTTTGACTGCATGTTGTCTGTTCACAGCAAAATCTTCCACATGCAAGCACCATACCTCAAATCAACTCCAGGCCTTTTATCTGCTCAACTGATAATGACATAACGACAGACTTGCCCACACCTGCCCATGAAATAGCTTTTGAGTCAATTGTCCAATTACTTTTGAGCCCCTGAAATGAAGGGATTGTGTTAAAAATATGCTTTAGTTGACTCACATTTTTATGCAATCGTTTTGTTCACCCCACTGAATTAAAGCCTAAAGTCTACACTTCAACTGGATCTGAGTTGTTTCATTTAAAATTCATTGTGGTAATGTACAGAACCAAAATTAGAAAAAGTTGTCTCTGTTTTTCATTTGAAGAAAAAAATAAGTCATATCACATTATATATATATATATATATATATATATATATATATATATATATATATATATAATTTTTTTTTTTTTTTTTTTTTTTTGAGAGGTGGAGGAGGTATAGTCTGTTTTGATATTTAGCATTAATCATACAAGTAAAGAGTTCAATATTTTTGCTCAGGTTGTTATATGAATTGTAGAGGCAGGGATCATTGCTTTCAGAGCTGCTTAAAAATGTTTTGGATCTTGCTTTTGCTTTGTTGTATGAAAAATAGTTACCTCTGCAAGAGAGGTATTTCAGAGATCAGCAACCTGTAATGTGATCATACATTTTGGTTTAGTGAAATAAGTAAAAGTTACTTGAATGCTAAAAAAATAAAAAGGTAGCTTTCATCAGAAAATAGTCAAAAATTTACACACAGCATACAGGAGGACAGGGAGAGAATGAGGTCTTTTTTCTTTTTTCAGCACGATGGAATTTTGCTTTAGGAGATGCACATAGACTCATCACTTCACCAATTCCATGCATATGAGACAACTGTCACAAAGCTGTAACTAATATGCACTTATATACTTGATGTATGTGTTTAAATTTTTGTGCACAGTTGTAAGGAAAGTTGTTGTTTAAACTGTATCTATAATCTGCATAGTGCTAGGCAAAGTTGCTTGAAACATTCAACTACACCAGCAAGTTTGAATGAATGGATAGATAGAATGTTATTTGTCCCCAGAGGAAAATACGGCTTTTTACAGAAGCTCTTTGAATAAATTTATACATAAATAAATAGATAAATGTATATACAAACATAAACATTATGGTCTGAACACACACACACACACACACACACACACACACACTCACTACAATGGCTAAAAATTAAGAAAACTAAAAGAAAGAAACTTCTTACTCAGTAGCCACAAACACAGTGAGGCATTATACGGGCATATTGCAGTTGGTACAGCAGAACCCCAGAACTTTTATTTTTCGGCTTATTCGTGTATATATCTCATTTCCTGAGTAAAACATCATTTCAACCTATACACTGTGAAGCCAGAATGAACATTTATTGTAAATGTACCAATGTAGATTATTTGATGTTTTAATTACATGTTACTTTCAGTCCAAGTAACATTTAAATGGCAGATAATATGTACAGAAGTAACTAATGGGCAAGTGGCAGGGCTTTTGTATTTTTACAGCTGAAACTTAAATGGAATTAGACACCCAGTTAAAGATTTAGAAAGAGAACCCTTAACAAGTATGACAAAGAGTGAAAATGAAGTTTGTTGATCTATCTGTGAATGTTGTGAATCTGCTTAGTCTGTTACAGACCTCCAGGGAACCTGACCTTACCAGATTGCAATTGGCAAAATGTGGGCCCTGGATAAAAGCATGACAAAGGCATGCACATACCAACAGTAGCTTATAATAAGACAATTTATAGTTGCCAGTTAACTGTTAAAAATATATGTTTGCAATACTACACAAAATACACAGTTTAGGATCTTTTAGAGTAGTTAGGACAAATAGAAGTGTAATGAGAAAGAAAGCTCAACACTAACACCTCCATCACACCACATGACTTTTCCAGCAGTTTTCAGTCATAGCCTGAATTATAGTGGTGTACAGAAATATTCAATTCCCTTGAAAGTTATCATAAGTTTCTGCATGATGAAAGATTTATACACAATATTTATCAATTCAGTATTTTAATGTGAACTTACTGTATATGCTGTAACAATAGATTTCCCAAGTGAAAATAAACCATTTTCTGTAGATATTTCACTGAAGTAGAAAAGCTCAAAAGTTAGTGTTTGCATAGGTATTCAAGCTCTACACATTTATACTCTGTAGAGATCCCTTTTGCTGCTATAACAGCCTTAATTCTTTGGGGGTAGGTCTGTACATTGTGCAGAACTGATTCTTCCCCATTCTTTTTAGCAGACTTTATAGTGATCCTCTAGGATGAGTCTATGTTGTTGGAATGGTGTCTCTGGACAGTGGTTTTCAAATAGTGTAACAGATTCTCAATATTGTTAAGATTAGGGCTTTGACCTATCCATTCCAAATCACTCAGCTTTCTGTTTTTGAGACATTCCAGTATCGCTTTGGCTTTATGCTTAGGATCATTGTCATGTTGAAAGATGAATTTTCTCCCGAGCCGTAGGTTCATACAGTGTGGGAAATAATTATTTGATCCCTTACTGAATTTGTAAGTTTTCTCATTTACAAAGAAATGAACGGTCTCTAATTTTTATGGTAGTTTCATTTTAATGGAAAGAGACAGAATATCATCCAAAAATCCAGAAAAAACACATTACATAAAAGATATAAATTGATTTGCATATCTTTGAGTGGAATAGTATTTGATCCCCTAAACCCAGGAGGAATTCTGGCTCCCACAGATTGGCTATGTGCCCATGTGACACACAGATTACAATCGATCAATCAATTACAGATACCCCTGATCTAAACTCATTATGTGTATAAAACACACCATTTCTTCCTTTCCAACCTCTCTACCACCATGGGCAAGGGACAAGATTGTAGACCTGCACAATGCTGGAATTGGCTACAAGACAATCAGCAAGAAGCTTGGTGAGAAGGTGACAACTGTGGGTGCAATTATTCAGAAATGGAAGAAATATAAAATGACCATCAATTGCCCTCGGTCTGGAGATCCATGCAAGATCTTTCCTGATGGGGTAAGCAGAAAAAACGCCCCAAAGCAGGTCTACAGTCCTGTCCCTGATGTCCTTTGACAGCTCTTTGGTAACTTTTATGTAATGTGTTTTTTCTGGATTTTTGGTTGATATTCTGTCTCTCTCCATTAAAATGAAACTACCATAAAATTATAGACTGTTCATTTGCTTGTAAGTGAGCAAACTTACAAATTCAGCAGGGGATCAAATAGTTATTTCCCCCATTGTAGCAGACTGGAACAGGTTCTCCAGCAACTTGTGTGGCATTTGTATCCTGTTCTTACTAGAACAGCCTGTAAGAGTCTGCGTACTGTGATAACCCTTCCACTTTCTGATGATGGATCCAACAGTGCTTAACACAACATTCAAACTCTTCAGTATTTTTATAGCTATTTTTCCCTTGTCCATTTCAATGACTTTGTTTCTCACATTAGCAGAATGCTCCTTTGTCATCATTTTTACAGTGATTGTCCAACAAAGACTATAGCCCTTGCAAAGGGTGCTTTGTATATCCAGAGAGATATAAAGGAGTACTTAATAATGTTTAATTATGGTCAATGATGGTCACATTTGTGTCGTTTGTAATTAATTTATAATTTGTGTAAACCTGGAACTTCCAAAGTACAAAGCTTTTTATGCAAACACTAATTTTTGAGTTTTTTTTTCTTCAGTTAAATATCTACAAAAATGGTTTATTTTGACTTTGGAAATATATTGTTACAGCATAAGAGTTTACATTAAAAATACGGAATGGATGTATATGTGTACATATCTTTTATCATGCAGAAAATTATGATGGTATATTTTAGTTTTGCCTCATAAAATTATGTTCTAAAGTGAAGCATATGTTATAAATTTAAAAAAATAACTAGCCTCCTTCTTCTTTCGGACGCTCCCGTTAGGGGTTGCCACACCAGATCATCTTTTTCCATATCTTCCTGTTCTCTGCGTCTTGCTCTGTTACAATCCTCAACTGCATGTCCTCTCTCACCACATCCATAAACCTTCTCTTAGGCCTTCCTCTTTTCATCTTGCCTGGCAGCTCTATCCTTAACATCCTTTTCCCAATATACCCAGCATCTCTCTTCTGCACATGTCCAAACCAGCGCAATCTCGCCTCTCTGACTTTGTCTCCCAACCTTCCAACCTGAGCTGACCCTCTAATGTTCTCATTTCTAAACCTGTCCATCCTCGTCACACCCAATGCAAATCTTAGCATCTTTAACTCTGCCACCTCCAGCTCTGTCTCCTGCTTTCTGGTCAATGCCACCGTCTCCAACCCATATAACATAGCTGGTCTCACTACCGTCCTATAGACCTTCCCTTTCACTTTTGCTGATAACTGTCTGTCACAAATTACTTCTGACACTCTTCTCCACCCATTCCACCCTGCCTGCACTCATTTTTTCATCTCTCTTCCACAATCCCCTTTACTCTGTACTGTTGATCCCAAGTATTTAAACTCCTCCACCTTCACCAGCTCTACTCCCTGCATCCTCACCATTCCACTGACCCTCCTCTCATTCACACATGTGTTCTGTCTTGTTCCTACTGACCTTCATTCCTCTCCTCTCTAGAGTGTATATCCACCTCTCCAGGGTCTCCTAAACCTGCTCCCTACTCTCACTATAGATCACAATGTCATCAGCAAACATCATAGTCCAAGGGGACTCCTATCTAATCTCATCTGTCAACCTGTCCATTACCATTGCAAATAAGAAAGGCTCAGAGCCGATCCGTGATGTAATCCCACCTCCACCTTGAATACAATACAATACAATTTATTTTTGTATAGCCCAAATTCACACAAGAAGTGCCGCAATGGGCTTTAACATGCCCTACCTCTTGACAGCCCACCAGCCTTGACTCTCTAAGAAGACAAGGAAAAACTCCCAAAAAAAAACCTTGTAGGGAAAAAATAGAAGAAACCTTTGTAAAGGCAGTTCAAAGAGAGACCCCTTTCCAGGTAGGTTGGGCGTGCAGTGGGTGTCAAAAGAAGGGGGTCAATACAATACAATACAATAAACAGAACAGAACAAATCCTCAATACAGAATAAAAATTTTAGAAGTATGGAGCAGAATTTAACAGTAGATGATATCACATAATAAGATTTGGATTTGTTTAGAGTCCCGGAGACCTCATCCATCAAGCTGCCTCCCCCAATTGGGCCATTCCATGGCTGAAACAGCGCTGGGCCAGCCAATCCGATGAAAGGACCCTTTCCCACGATTCCTGCGATCCTCCATCAGGGATGACTTTACTTTAGGCAGGCAAAACAACTTGGCAGGTGGGCCATGGCACCAAGTGCCACATTTGAGTACCAAGAAGAGAAACAGAATAGATGAGGGTTAGTATCCAATTATAACATATCATGACATCATTATATGATATCATCATGTCATATAATATATCATGTTACTTATGTTTTAGTGCTAATGACTAACAACGGAGATGCAGTCTACACAGTTAATCAGCAGCTCTAGTTAGGATATGCTTAACTGAAGTAGTGAGTCTTCAGCTGGGATTTAAAAGCTGAGACCGAAGGGGCATCTCTTATAGTAGCAGGCAGACCATTCCACAGTTTAGGGGCTCTGTAACTAAAAGCTCGACCTCCCACTGTTATTTTATTAATCCTTGGACTCATAAGCAGACCAGCATCTTGAGATCCTAATGTGCGCTCTGGTTTGTAAGTCATGATAAGTTCAGACAAGTAAGCCGGACCTTTGACATTTAATGCTTTATATGTTAAAAGGAGGATTTTGAAATCTGCCCTAAACTTAACCGGGAGCCAGTGTAAGGATTTAAGAACTGGAGTTATGTATTTGTACTTTCTTGTTCTTGTAATAATTCTTGCAGCCGCATTTTGGATTAACTGGAGGCTGTATAAAGAACAGTTTGAACATCCAGTGAACACCACATTGCAGTAGTCAATCCTACTAGAAATAAATGCATGAATTAATTTCTCAGAATCCTGTTTATTTAGAAAGCGCCTTAATTTCCTAACATTTTTAAGATGGAAGAAAGATGTTTTGGACAACTTTGTAATATGCGCTTTAAATGACATGCTAGAGTCAAAGATAACTCCTAGATTGCGGGCTGATTCAGTAAAATTAATGGGGATTCCAACTGAGTTAAATGATGACAAAATATTGTTGTGATCAGCGTCATTCCCTCCAACAATTAACATCTCTGTTTTATCTGTATTTAAAGACAAGTAGTTCTCATTCATCCACTCCTTTAATTCACTAACACAACTAATTAAAGACAACATCGGAGAAACTTCATTTGATCTAAATGAAAGGTATAAGTGGGTGTCATCTGCATACGAGTGAAAATTAACATTATGTTTCCTAATGAGAGATCCCAGTGGAAGCATGTAAAGTGAAAACAGTAAAGGTCTCAGTACTGAGCTTGGCGGGACACCATATTGAACTTCTGTGTATAATGATGAAGTACTATCAGCACATTTCTGTACATATTGGAATCGATTTGATAAATAAGAACTAAGCCAAGCGAGCATGGTGCCTGTAAGCCTAACATCATTTTCTAGCCTGTGCAGTAAAATAGAATGGTCAATGGTGTCAAATGCTGCACTTAAGTCCAACAACATATTTACAGTGGAGTTTCCTTCATCAGAGGATCAGAATGTCGTTTACAACCCGCGTTAGTGCTGTTTCTGTACTATGACCAGTGCGGAAACCAGACTGGAATTTCTCAAATAAATTGTAATGCGTAAGGTGTGACTGAAGCTGACTGGAGACTACTTTTTCTAGTATTTTTGAGAGAAATGGTAAATGTGGGTCTAGGTCTGACTTTTTAAGTAATGGTTTAATGACTGACACTTTTAGTGTATCAGGTACTGTGCCATGCAATAATGATCTATTGATAATGTTTAGAATATTTGCTGCAAGAACATCCATTGCACTTTTTACTAGTTTTGTTGGCACTGGATCTAGGGAACAAGTAGTGGGCTTCATTTTAGAAGTTAAAATTAAGACTTCCTGCTCAGTTACAGGATTAAAATTACTAAAGTGCTGAATGCAATGTGAGACAGGGTCTGCTAAGCTAGTATTTGGTTTGTACTGTGATGCAGAGATCTGGGTTCTTATATTTTTATTTTTCTCATTGAAGAAGTTCATATAGTCTGTACTGCTAATATCTGTTGATATTTTGCACTGTTGATCTTAATTTCCATTTGTAAATTTAGCCACTGTTCTAAACAGTACCCGAGGATTTTTGTTATTGCTATCTATTTTTGTAGAATAGTATTCTGAGCGAGCTTTAAAGAGGGCTTTTTTATATTTATTAACACTCTCTGTCCATGCAATTTGAAAGACATGTAGCTTTGTTGTTCTCCATCTGTGCTCCAGTTTTTGACACTCTAATTTAAGAGCTTGAGTGTTTTCATTAAACCAGAGAGAGTTTCTATGTGCTTTGATCACTTTTGTTTTAAGGGGAGCCACTGTGTCCAGAGCATATCTCAAGGTCACATTATAATGTGATGTTAGCCGATCTAAATTGTTTTCCACGTTTACATTTGATGTTAACTGATCTAAATGGTTTTCCACAATTATACTCGACTTACTCAAAGTATCTATAAATTTTGAAGCAGAATTACAATCTAGATGTCGCACTGTCTTTGTTTTAATCTGTGAGTGTGTTGGCAAGGGCAAGACTAAATCAAATGTAATCAAGTGGAACCTCGGTTCACAAACGTCTCGGTACATGTACAAATCGGTTTACCACCAAAAAGTTCGCCAAACTTTTGCCTCGGTTCACAACCACACACTCGGTATACGAACAAGCCAGTTTCCCTTTCAGTTTGTACATGTTCAGTCTCTCCCTGTGCATTTCCTGTGCAGTGAGCAAGAGAGAGAGAGAGCGAGAAAGCGTGACACACACACACAAACACACACACACAGAGGCAGCGCGAGAGAGACGTACGCACACACTGGCAGCGCGAGAGAGAGAGAGAGAGAGAGAGAGAGAGAGAGCGCCGCGCGCACACACACAGGCAGCCCGAGAGAGACAGGCGCGCACACACACAAGCAGCGTGAGAGAGAGAGCTGGATGCATAAGGTAGGAAGGGGCAGTTAAAGCATGCACTGGGCTTGATTTTGTTTTCACTTCTGTTTACAGCGATCGGTTCGTAGCGTGCATTGTTGCAATGTTACTTTTCTTGGTGGTTTATTAAATTACGGATTTTTTCAAATGTTCATTTTTTCCCCTGTGCTTAAAACTCATTTAAAAAAAAAAAGTGTTTTTAGCCAGCGGTTGGTAGTGCTATAGTGCGAACTATTGCAGTGTTAGTTTTCTCTGTTGTTCAAGGTTTTCTCAGTGTTATTCAATGTTTTTACATTTAGTTTACTATTACGCTGTGCATTCTATGGTTTAATTAACTATATTTGTGCTTACAAACTTAAAAAAATTTATATTTACATACAGTTTGTATGGTCTGGAACGGATTAGTTGTATTTACATACAATCCTATGGGGAAAATTGCCTCAGTTCACGACCAAATCAGTTTACGACCAGAGTTTTGGAACGAATTATGGTCGTGAACCGAGGTTCTACTGTAGTGATCGGAAATAACTTCATTTAATGGAGTAATATTTAAATTTTGAATTTCAACTTTGTAAGTTATAATTAAATCTAATGTGTGATTATGATTATGAGTTGGACCTTTGACAATCTGACAAATCCTACTGAATTTAACAAATAAGTAAAACATGTGCTAAAAGTGTCAGTTTCCACATCAATGTGTACATTAAAATCCTCTTTCAGTACTACATGATCATAATTTATAGCCAAATCAGATAGAAGGTTGCTAAATTCAGTCATGAACAATGAATATGGCCCTGGTGGTCTGTAGACTAGCACAATAATTGTGTTGGAATCTGTTTTAATATTTAAAATGAATGCCTCAAAGGATGTAAAGTTGCCTAAATTTTTAGAAGTGATTTGCATTTTGTTACAGTGAATTTTTCCAAGTCCTCCTCCTCGACCAGAATCTCTAGACTTATGAAGGAACGAGTATCCATCTGGTGACGCCTCAACTAGGGGGACAGTGTCACATTTACTAAGCCAGGTTTCAGTGAGAAGACACAGATCAGATTTTGGACTTAAATGCATCCGTCACTCCTACCGCAGACTTCACCACTGTCACACTTCCCTCGTACATATCCTGTACAACTCTTACATACAGTAATCCCTCCTCCATCGCGGGGGTTGCGTTCCAGAGCCACCCGCGAAATAAGAAAATCCGCGAAGTAGAAACCATATGTTTATATGGTTATTTTTATATTGTCATGCTTGGGTCACAGATTTGCGCAGAAACACAGGAGGTTGTAGAGAGACAGGAACGTTATTCAAACACTGCAAAGAAACACTTGTCTCTTTTTCAAAAGTTTAAACTGTGCTCCATGACAAGACAGAGATGACAGTTCTGTCTCACAATTAAAAGAATGCAAACATATCTTCCTCTTCAAAGGAGTGCGCGTCAGGAGCAGAGACTGTCATAAAGACAGAGGAAAGCAAACAAATCAATAGGGCTGTTTGGCTTTTAAGTATGCGAAGCACCGCGGCACAAAGCTGTTGAAGGTGGCAGGAGCAGGGAGAGAGAGAGAGATAGAGAGAGACAGAGAAAAACAAACATGCAAAAATCAATACGTGCCCTTCGAGCTTTTAAGTATGCAAAGCACCGTGCAGCATGTCGCTTCACTAAGCAGCTGCACAGAAGGTAGCAACGTGAAGATAATCTTTCAGCATTTTTAGACGAGCGTCCGTATCGTCTAGGTGTGCGAACAGCCCCCCTGCTCACACCCCCTACGTCAGGATCAGAGAAAGTCAGCGCAAGAGAGAGAAAGAGAAAAGTAAGTTGGGTAGCTTCTCAGCCATCTGCCAATAGCGTCCCTTGTATGAAATCAACTGGGCAAACCAACTGAGGAAGCATGTACCAGAAATTAAAAGACCCATTGTCCTCAGAAATCCGCGAACCAGCAAAAAATCCGGGATATATATTTAAATATGCTTACATATAAAATCCGCGATAGAGTGAAGCCGCGAAAGGCGAAGCGCGATATAGCGAGGGATCACTGTATTTCTCTGCAATTCTCAACTTCCTCATACAATACCACAACTCCTCTCGATGCACCCTGTCATATGCTTTCTCCAGGTCCACAAAGGTACAATGTAACTCTTTCTTGCGTTCTCTATAATTCTCCATCAACATCCTCAGAGCAAGCATTGCATCTGTGGTGCTCTTTCTTGGCATGAAACCATACTGCTGCTCACTAATCATCACCTCCCTTCTTAACCTAGCTGCCACCACTCTTTCCCATCACTTCATGCTGTGGCTCATCAATTGTATCCCCCTGTAGTTACCACAGCTCTGCACATCCCCTTTATTCTTAAAAGTCAATCCAGTACACTTCTTCTCCATTCCTCAGGCATCCTCTCACTTTCCAAGATTCCATTAAACAATCTGGTTAAAAACTCCACTGCCATCTCTCCTAAACACCTCCATGCTTCCACAGGTATGTCATCTGGACCAATGGCGTTTCCTTTCTTCATCCTCTTCATAGCTGTCTTTACTTCCTCTTTTCTAATCCATTGCACTTTTTGATTCAATATCTCCACATCATCCAACCCTCTCCTTGACACCATACCTACCCATCACCTCCTCGTCTCCTCTGTTCCCTTCACCAACATGTCCATTGAAGTCTACTCCAATCACCACTTTCTGTCCCTTGGGTACACTGTCCATTACTTCATCCAACTCACTCCAAAAATCTTCTTTCTCATCCATCGCACACCCAGCTTGCGGGGCATATGCACTAACAACATTCATCATCACACCTCCAATTTCATAATCATTACTCTGTCTGACACTCTTTTCACTTCCAAAACACTCTTGACATAATGTTCCTTCAGAATAACCTCTACCCCATTTCTCCTTCCATCCACACCGTGATAGAACAATTTGAATCAACCTCCGATCCACTTGGCCTTACTCCCCTTCAATTTAGTCCCTTGCACGCACAATATGTCAAATTCCTTCTTTCCATCATATCGGCTAGCTCTCTCCCCTTACCAGTCATACTGCCAACTTTCAAAGTTCCTACCCTCAGTTCCACTCTCTTTACCTTCCTCCTCTTCTCTTTCCTCTGGACACGTCTCCCCCCTCTTCTATTCCTTCTTCGGCCAACAGTAGCCCAATTTCTGCCAGCACCCTGTTGGCTAAAAAAAAATAAAATAACTAGCCTGCTCTTGCTTTTTATAATGGATTGTATGGGTACCATTATAAAAAAAAAAAAAGCCTTAAAAATTACCAAATATGATAATTTTTCAAGGAAAAATGATAGCAAGTATTAATTTGTGTCTTGAGATTGCATACATACAGGGTGATTAAAAAAAGATTAATCTGATTTCGAAATGATTTATTTCATTTGTAAATCATTACAGAACAATGCAGTAAATTGTAAATGGTTTAAGTGAGAATAAAGTTTATTATGTAATTTTAGAAGTGCTCAATATGAAAGCTGTACAGACAACGTCAACATGATAGTCAAATTCATCCCATACTTGACTGAGCATTTCGGTGTCACTGTATTCATGGCTCTTTCAATGTGTTTTCGGAGATCATCCAGTGTTGTTGGGAGTGGTGACAGTCAGAAACCCCTTTCAGATGGTATGTGATTGGTTCCTAGGCACCTCACGGTTGTAAAAATATAGCACTTTGAAATTGGATGAATCTTTTTGAATTACATATTACAAAACCGCATATCTGTGTTGTTTTAAGTAGGTGAAAAAGCAATCCATTGTTGTGACATTTTAAAAAGAGGCTGGCTGTGCACCTAACTTTGTCAGCTACCCTGTTAATCTTCGTCCATGGCAACTTTTCAATCCCAGGGCATGGACTCACCTCTGAAAAGTCATTGCCAAGTGTTTTTACTGATATTGAATGCTGATGCCCAATTCTGAATTACTGTTTAATTTCTATAGACATCTGACATCTAATTACTGAAAAACTCACGTGTGATCACTTATATTCTTTCACTATACAGAAGCTTATTTCTTTATTTTGCAAAGATACTGACTGCTGCCACTAGACTGATAATGCATGCGTGTGTTTCAGTGAGAGAGAATATCAAGTGCACATGAAGCATGCAATTAAGTGGCAAACACTGAATAGACATTACTGTCATCCATCCATCTTCCCAACCTGCTTATCCAGGGCAGGGTCACAGGTCAGGTGGAACCTATACCAGCAAGCATCACACTCAAGGTAGTAGCAATTCCTAGAAGGGACACCAGTCCAGCACTGAGCGAACATACTGTACACACACTATGGACACTTTAGCTCAATCCATGTATCCTGCATGTGTTTGGACTGTTAGAGGAAACCAGAACAACTGGTTAGATCCTGCAGTCTCCACATAGACACAAACCCCAGACTCTAACTGTGAGACAGCAAAACTGCCATTATACCACCTTGGTGCCCACTATTATTATTTTAATAATATTATTATTATTATTATGTATTGTGCCTATAGCAGAGAAAAATATATGAATAGATTAATAGACGGAATACTGAAGACAGCAGTCCATCCTTCCATCTTCCTAACCTGCTTCTCCGGTGACGGGCTATGCAAATGCAGAAGGCTATCCTAGCAATCATGGACCACAAGACAGAAACAATGTCGGGGCAGGGAGCCAGACTATTGTAGGGTAAAATCGCACACACGCATACACACACTTGGGCCACTTTAGCAGCAGCAGTTCATTTAAGTTTAATTAGGTTTAAGTTTAGCAAGTCCAGTATGGATATTTTAAAATTGGCAAAATGGTACTGCAGAGCTGTTATTCCCGCTTCACAGTGCCATGTTCAATGTGGAGTTTGTATGTTCTTGTGGCTTAGAGAGGGGGCGTGGTAGTGTGCCAGATCGGTTCCCAGGGAATTTGTGATGCGGGCGATCCTCGCTTAAGTGCACAGGTGAGGAGTCATCTGCATCCGTAATTGTTCCCGGGAGCTGCTAATCTGCACATCTGATCCACGTCCCCATAATAAATAGAAGCGCGAAGCGGCTAGCATGAGAAAAAGAAGAAAAGATGTATGGAGGTTAGAAGTAGAGGAAGGCAGGAAGCAGCGAGGAGAAAGCCAGTGCGTGAGTGAGCAAATGTGCTCTCTGTGGAGATAGAGGCAGCTGGACAGTGAGCCCTCATAGGGTGTTTGGCCAGCACCCCGGGAGCAGTTGGTAGTGGTCGCTCCCGCTGAGCATTGTGAGGAGCGGGAGTGACCGGAAGGAGGATGGCTCGCCGCATAAGGCCAGCGAAGGCAGCGGGAGTCGGGACGTGGGAAATGAACCCCTCCCCAGCGTGAGCACCCTGGTCGTTGGAGGAGCCCATGTCATGATCTGATGAAGCCCACTGGAGCCAGGGATCGGCGAGGCAAACAGACCAGTAGGAAAAGTAGAATGAAGATCAGCTGCAGGTAGGGTGGCTTCCCTGGTGCATAGGCTGGACGGGAGAAGCAGGGGAGTCACCAGTAGAAAGGCACCGGGCTGATTTTGAAAAGACAGCTTCCAGCCATTGTTTTAACCTTGTTGTTTTTAAAGGATTTTTTCTAATGGATTTTAACCTCCACCCTTTCACCTGTTTTATGGATTATTTATTTGAAGACATTTGATACACTGCACTTTATTTAATTTGGACACTTTGTTTTGTTGTTGCTGTTTTTAATAAAAGCACTTTGCACTTTTTGCACCATCCCCCTGCTTCATTGTTTGTGCCTCACTGTCCAGCTCATCGGTGACATTACCGACAGTGTCGGGTTCAAGAACTCCCAGAAGCAAGATGGGAGCATGGAGAGAACCCGCATCGTCATAGTTCTTCTCATGTATTTATGGATTGATTAGTATCCAAGAGTGTCAGTTGAATTTACTCATCCAAAAACTTTGTACTCATTTGCTTTATTACATTATCCTCGGCAAGAGTTACTGATAATACTAATTCTGGTTTGTGGCACTTCAGTCTGCTTTATTCTTCACTTTGCCCATTTTCAGTTTCTGAGTTTTTTTGTTTTGTTTTTTTTTTGGATAGTGCATGTGCAACACATGTCACAGAAAAGATGATTTGACTCTTTGGAAAATCTAAGACTTTTATACTTCCTGTCTTTGAAGTGAAATCAGTATGGTTTTAGTCATCTTCATGTATCTCACACTTCCTCGTTCAATCACATCACCAAAGCAAAATGACCAATCAGATTGCTCGGAGAAACTGTACAAATTCTTTATTGTATTATTATGTAGTAGGTACAATGCAGTGTAATCAATTCAGTACAATAACACTCGTATGTGGTCTTTTCACTATGCTGCCAACCGTTCATTTTGTGTTTTGTTAGTTTTAAGGCTTTTTTTTAGAAATACACCCGTGTACCCATTATAAAATGCTAGAATGAGCAAGTTAATTTTTGATATTTATAAAATATACTTTAGGATGTAGTTTAATTTGGCAAACTAATATATACCAGGATTGTAAAGAAACAACTTTAACATGAAAAATACAGAACTTACCCTGTAGGTATAAACAACATGATAGTAAGGCAATTTATTTTATTTAAAATCTAGAATAATCCCTCCACATTAAGACCCAAGTATAGCAGGAGATGGTTAATCTTTTTTTTTTTTTTAATCTAGTGTTTTCAATGTTTAATTTGTAAATTAAAAGTAATGTTTTTCACAAAAAAGTAATGTATTTAGTATTCAATATGTAATTTATCTCAAACATGAACATGTCTTCTAATAAAAAAGCAATATAAATTTCAAGCAATATTTTTTTATGTCTTCATTCAGTTAATATAGTTCAGTGTCATGCAGGGTTTTAAGCTGATCCCAACAGCACAGCATATAGCCACATTCACTAATTCCAAACCAATTCAGTGTCACGGGTTAACTTAACTGTTAAGTCTTTGATATTTCGGTGGAGAAATAAACTCTCATTTCCAGTCTTGATCCTGATGCCTTTCAAGCAATATTTATCCTTTTTTTATTGTTTCTTTATGCCCCAGCTGCTTTCCCATAAACAAAGTTGAAATGTTTTCTGTAGCTCCCGTGCCAAATTAAAATACTCACCGACTGACGGTTTGATGTCATGGGTGGATGTTAGCTGCTAGTCCTATCCTAAAAATAAATAATATCAAATATTTAATATCTTTAATACTGTTCAAGTTTCACATGTTAAGTTATAACTATAAGACTACCAAAATAGGCTACAGGCTATAGACTACAGCCTAGAAATGGGTTAAGTTTGAAGATGTTATGTTATGTTAATCATTTTCTTTTCAGTTGTCTCAATCAGGACTATGGAGAAAATCCATTGACTTTATAAACCACAAATTTATCTAAAACATTTACAAAATCTAAATTTAACAGTTTCTTTTCTCTGGAAAGTCCAATTTATCAGTCATTGTATCTTTCTCACCAGAAAGGCCCATCTTTGAATGTGGTCCACAATTTCTTTAATGACCACCAATTATGTTTACCATGCTCCTTTGATTTTGTTATTTCTTTATATCTGTCATGCTTTGCTAGTATTCTTACAGAGGCCACCACCATCAAGGAGCATGTAAATTGGCTGTCATCCTCAGCAACAATGTTTTTTATTTTTTTTTTCTTCCCATTTATTTTTTTCCTACCATAATGTTATGACATACTTGCATTCAGTCCATTTTTTACCTCAAAGATAACTTGGTAAACATTTGTAATTTTGCATCACACTATTTTTATCTGCATACTACTGAGCTGAAATGACACCACCAATGTTCCTTCTAATATTTTTTCTTCTGCTGAGCAGATGTGAACAACATATGTGCAGATTCATTCTCAGCCAGAGGGGTGGGTTGTCCTCAGTGAATCACCATAAAGTTAGGACACATGATTGACGACCAAGGTTGTAGTCTACCATGAAGCACCATCACTTGATCATTTATTGCAGTGCTGGATACATTCTGCATGGCAGCTTCAATATTGTGCACAGGGGTTTTGGGAGCGAAACAATAACATGTGTAGTATGCAGTAATGAAATTTCACTTTTTTTGGTTAACAAAAGGAGCTTCATTCTGGCAGTAAAGTGCTTCAGTTACATTAGGAAAAGCAGACACTGCTGCAAATTGCCTTTTTATGCTGGCAAAAACATGTTTTATGTATGTGTACCCCAGCCATACAAAAATTGTATTTAATGTCTTGTTCGTCGAAGAATAATTTTCAATACAGCAACCATAAGAAAGTGGAGGAAGGCTGAAATATTCCTGACCTGTCGGCCAGTTCCTTGAAAAGTGACAAAAAACTAAAAAATGTTCTTCAGTGCAAATACACAGAATTAGCCCTCTTAAAAGAAAACTAAAATACAGTCAGTACATCACACTCATCACTGTTGAAATTTTTGTCATGTTATTGCACATTATAATAACAGCTTGGTGATATAAATTATTATATGTGTGAGGTGTCATTTAGCTGGTTTGTTTGGCTGCATTTCCCTAACTTGATCAATTATGGGAATATCTCATTATGTATATGCAAATATTCCAAAATCCATTAATATCCAAAATACTTATGTTCCCAGGTATTTTGGATTATGGATACTCAACCTGTACCTTGCTGATCAGAGACAAGTGAAATTAACATTCATTATAACATTGTAATGATACATTTGCTCAGTATTTAAATTATAAATAACTTGACCACATTGAAGAAATTTTTAACATTTTTATCAAAAATGAAACAATTTGAACATTTGCTCACCAAGAGCAACTGAATTTTGTTTCTGTGCACACTAGTGAAATAAAATCATTTTTGCATATTGCAGCTTTTTTATTTTTATTATTGTGTTCATTATTTTAGGCCTTTGTTTATAACAGGTTTTTCCAATCCAGTTCTATGGCAGCTGTTTTTGTTTCAAATTTATTAATAACTGACATTTTCCAAATTTATAATAATTGAATTATGAGATTATTTTAGCATGTTGTAATTTTAAATTTCAGTGTATGAACTTCCATTCATTCTTTTCTGTTACATTTTGTAAAGAAATTAGCAAGTATGTGTCTTATATTTTTGTAAACAAATTTGTATTCCTCAACTTGCATGTTACCTGAATGAATTTATTTTTATTCCATTTTTTATTATTTTTATTTTTTATTATTATTTTATTATTATTTTATTCCACTTGTGTACACAGGTGCAAATGGAACTGAAATAGCTTTTCAGCTTAATTCAAATGTATCTATATCTATAAGACATCTGTCATTTTTAGGTTTTAATGGAAATTAATTTAGGTAAACTGCAAATATTAATAGGAATGTAATTTTTTAAAAACTAAAAAGCAGGTAGAAAAAGAACATAAAGAAAGTTATTGATTAAAATACTTTTGCATAAGCATTTTCAATATCTGCTTGTCCAAACCTCACCGTTAGGGGGAAAAAATATTCAATATATGAATTTTTACAAATGTCTGAGAATTACAATGTTAAGCAAGCCAAAATGAAAGGCAGGAGCTGAACCTAGAGTATGAAATTGATTGGAACAAAAAACTACCAGCCTCAAGGAGAGCCAGGACAAAGTTTCAACATGCTTGCTATTTTTGTTTTTATTATTTTCATTGTTTTTATTGACTTCTTGTTTCACATAGACTGTTACCTTTCACAGATGTTGTGAAAAATAATCTTAAATGATTTAATCTAGCAATCTTTTCCAAGTTCTGAAGTATTCTTGTTCAAGTTGTTGTTTTTCCTCCATTACCTTAAGGAATGTTACCTCCAACAATTTTAATAAATATTTAAATATCTGTAGTAATGGCTGTTGTGTTTCCTTTAACTCACATATGTAGTTTTCAGCATTGTTTATGCTTATTCTTGCTGTATAGTTTCACTATAGAGCTGCTGGTTCATAGCTTTAGGGCCCATGCGTTTGATTTCAAACATGGTCATTTTCTGTGTAAAGTTATGCTCTTCCTTTTACACATAGTTTCCCCAAAGGTTCTTAGGATTTCTTAGGCTAATTAGCAACACTAAATGAGCCTGAAAGGAGTAAGTTTGTATGCAATGAGTATACCTTGGGGTGGGCTTTGGTCCTGTCTGGGATACTTACAGACCTGTATTGGCAGCTACCTGAATAGGCTCTGGTACTCTGCAAATCTTTGATTGGAAAAAAATAGGTGTAGAAAAATGAGTAGATGGATTCTGTTTGATACTAGATGACCTGGGGCCTCATGTATAACGCCGTGCGTAGAACTCACACTATAACATGGCCTAAGCACAAAAGCGGGATTGTGCGTACGCACAGAAAAATCCAGATGCAGGAATCTGTGCGCACGCATACTTTCACGTTCTTCTACTACATAAATCCCGATTTGCGTGAAAAGTAACGCACGTGCACGCGCCTTCTGTCCCGCCCCAACTCCTCCCAGAATTACGCCTCTTTGAATATGCAAATCAATATAAATAGCCTTCTGTGAAAAGACAATGGGAAAAGCACGGGAGAAAATATAAGAATTTCAGCGAATACCAAGTGGAGGCAAAGGAAAAACGTAATATTTGTTGGTTTAAACAGTGGTATAATCCACAAAAGGAAGCTGATCGAGTGACAGAGTGTCGGAGAAACTCGAAGGCTCAACTTCACAAAGTCGCACAGTGCCCGAAATAAAAAAGAAATCACATATCAAAGTCGCCGTGAAAAAGCGAGTCGTAGCCCACCGTCTGAGTGTCATATGAAAGCTTATTAGGGTACAGACAAACTTCATCTTAAAATCGTTTAATTTACTAGTTTCTCAAATCCCATTGTAACTAAAGTGGCATGTTAAATGCTTTGTTCTGTATTTGATCTTCTATGTGCTCTATGTGTATGAATCACTACCTGCTTCTTAAACGGGCTTTCTCTTTCTCCGACAGGACACATAATCCATTACATTCTTGATATTACAGCTCTCTGAATAATTAAAATACTGAGATGTATACGTGATATCTTTTTCATGATGATAGGAATGAAAGCATGTTATTAAACATGGGAACACGGTGGCGCAGTGCTTGTTCATGTCTCACGCAAGAGGCTTGCTGCGCCATGCGCAACCTTCAATGAAATAATTTATCACAGCAGTACTGTCTCTTTCAAACGTACTAACCTCCAATTCCTGTCCTTACTTTTCTTTCTCCAAAAACTCAATCGCCACACAATAAGCTATGTAATAGACGTGAAGCCATCTGTAATCTTAGAACTTCGATTCTTCAAAACTTTTAAGGAACACTGAAATATCTTAGTAGTACGTGTTTAATTATTATATCCGTCTATCTTTCCAGTGTCGCGTCAGCAACAGCAATAATACAGCGCAAGGCAGGAACAATTACTGAACTAGCTAGCGCTGCGGCACCGTGTCCTCACATGTTTAATTATTAACAATACAGATTATTTAAATGAAGTTAAAGTTTTATCTGTATAATATAATCAACATGTTTTGCTGCATTTCGTCTTCGAAATGAATACCGTCATCACATGTAAATACGCGCTTTATAAAGTGGCACTTGTTGTGCAATATTATAACTGTAGTGCAAGTTTACAGTGGGGTAATTGTACTTATAAGTCCAAACATTTCTACAAGGAGCACTTGATGGACTGATTTAGTGCGTTTAGAGTTCTTGGGATGAAACATTTTCTAAACCGCGAAGTCCGTACAGGGACTAAAGCGTTTGCTGTGGCTCAGGCAGCATCTGCTTCATGCTGTGTACCGATAATTCTCTTTCCAATCAGCTGCTGCTGTGATTTCCCACTCAGATACAGTGATATAAATACTCCGAGTGGTGCAGTGAGAGTAATGTGGAAAAAGATGATCTGCTGTGGCAACCCTTAACGGGATCAGCTGAAAGAAGATGCAGTGAGAGTTACAACGCTAAAGCAGTTATAGTATTTGGAATACTATGGCTATTCCCTGGACCATTATATTGCTACAGGTTAATTACAATCAGATGCATTACACTAATAAACAATATGCAGTTAATTTCAGTGTATTTATAAAGCCGCGCCAGGAATGTGGATTTAAGAAAGAAAGGGTGATCACACAGGAACAGTAGCACTGCTTTGACACTGGGTGCCGCCAGTCTGCAAAACCGGGCGGATAAATTGCGTACGCCAAGGAATGAGTTACCGTGGAAATGTGCGTGGCTTTACGGCAAGTTTAGGTTTTATACATCGCGATTTGAGCGTGGAAAGGTTCGTACGCAACATTTCTGTGCGTACGCACCGTTTATACATGAGGCCCCTGAACTGGGAGAACGAGCTAGAACATTTTAAAATTTTAAAATTTAATTTCCCAGATTTAATTAATTTTGTTTAGCAAGTTGACATTTGTTTAGAATAAATCACCTGCAAGAAACCATTTCTTTTAATATGATTTCTTTTTATTATATAAACCCTCTTTAATCTGTTTTTATTCCAGTTAGCTTTTTATTTTCTTCTTCTTTTCAGACCGTTAGAGGCATTTTAATTTGTTAAACTGAGATTGAAACAAATGCAAATATGCAACAGTTCAGTTCTGAACTGTGGTGTTCTTAAATCAGTGCAGCAAAAAAAAAAAAACCTTCTGAGCCTGTTTATGCTTATAGAGGATCTAGAAAATAACCTGACATTCAAAGTATAATAATGTGTTTACAGTTATGCATTGTTGGTACTTTGCAATAAATTAACTTCTAAAATATTACGTAGGTAATTTTTTCAAGAAATTCTGTTGTATATTGAAGTAGATTTTTTTTATTATGCTTTTACTAAAGCTATTGTGCACTGAGGTTGAGCAAACTTTGCAGCTCAGGAAAACTTCTGCTGTCATTTTTTACTAAACATTATTCATTTATTTGTCCAGTCATCTTTTTATAAGCCAGTGACATGTTAGCCATCATACTGTAACTGTACTTGTGTAGTTTCCTAATTCACACATTGTAATCTGTCATTTATATAAACACACTAGAACAGTTATTTGCACCTGTTTAATTTCTCGTTAGTTTCCTTTCAGTGACACAAATAGTTGTATGAAAACCTCAATCCAATAGGAGAACAATGCTTTACTCATAGTTAAAACTGGCTGTAATCCATACGCACTTCAGTTTTTACTGCAGCTTTTTTTCAGGAGAGACACACTAATCCTGAAGGTCACTTTGATTATATTGTAATGTTACTTTACAGACTTTTATTCCTTTTTTTCCTCCTCATGTAGCATAAACTTAAATCATCTCAGAAGGACAAGGTTCGTCAGTTTATGGCTTTTACTCAGGCTGGGGAGAAGACTGCTATATACTGCCTGACACAGAATGACTGGAAACTAGAGGTGGCAACAGACAACTACTTCCAGAACCCTGATTTATACTACAAAGAATCCATGAAAAACTCTGTAGATCGAAAGAAATTAGAGCAATTGTATAACCGGTATAAAGGCAAGTCTTTACTTCCATAGTTTTCTTTTAATAGATGTTAGTGTTTTGTAACAAAACTAGGTACACTATTAGACGTTGTGTGCTTATAAATGAATGATTTTTTTTTCTTGGTTAATTTTTTTTGTTCGGCATGGTGTGAATGAGGGCATGCTCTCATTTTTTGTGTCTTTTATTTTAGAACAATGCTCTAATTGTTTGCAGACTATAAAAACACATTTGAAACATACAGTAGCAGTTATTAGTTTCAACTAAATTATTATTTGGTCATTCTTTTTGTATACCTGTAAAAAATTCATTTGTCTAAAGCTGGTTCATACTTTTACAGAAAATTGCTATACTTTTATATAGCATTAAGTTACTGCTTTAATTCAAAGAAGAAGATTTGTTAAAGTTTTTTAAGTGAAAGTAATAATTTTCGAGCTACAGTAGTACTTTAAGTAACAACATTGTATAAATGTATTTACATCTTTTTAGATTGGGAATTAAATATTTCCTATTTTGCTGTTCCTAAAAAGTACACTTTTTTTAAACTGTGAGAATAAACACACATGTTCAGAGAAAAGGATAATACATAATAACTTATGAAGTATATCAAACATAGTCAGACAAAGCATATTAAAACATTTGTAAAATCACCACAGCAAGTGACTGATTAATAGTAAAATTCCAAGTTACATTGCTTTCATCATGCACAGTAAAAACATTAAATGAAACAATCGTATCACTATCAAATAATGTACAACCCCAATTCCAAAAAAGTTGGGATGCTGTGTAAAATGTAAACAAAAACAGAATGTGATGATTTGTAAATCTCTTAAACCCAGATTTTATTCACAATGGAACATAGGAAACATATCAAATGTTTAAACTGAGAAAATGTACCATTTTCAGAAAAGAATAAGGTCATTTTTAATTTGATGGCAGCACTATGTTTCAAAATATTTGGGACAGGGTCATGTTTACTACTATGCAGCATCCCCTATTCTTTTAACAAAAGTCCGTGAACATCTGGGAACTGAGGAGACCAGTTGCTGGACTTTTGGGAGAGGAATGTTGTCCCATTCTGCTCTACAGTACTGGGTCATCTTTAAAGTATATTTTGTTTCATGATGTGTGATTGGTGAAAGGTCTGGACTGTAGGCAGGACAGTTCAGCACCCAAACTGTTATATTATGAAGCCATGCTGTTGTAATAGATGCAGTATGTGGTTTAGCATTGTCTAGCTGAAATATCCAAGGCCTTCCCTAATAAAGATGTTGTCTGGATGAGAGCAGATGTTGCTCCAAAACCTGCATATGCCTTTCAGCATTGATGATGCCTTTCTAGATGTGCAAGCTTGCAATTCTATAGGCACTAATGCACCCTCATACCATCAGAGATGCAGGTTTTTGATCTAGACACGGATAATAAGTTGGATGGTCCCTCTCCTCTTTAGTCCAGAGGATATGGCATCCATGTTTTCCAAAAATAATTTCAAATTTTGATTTGTCTGATCACAGAACAGTTTTTGCTTTGCCTTTGGCCCAGAGAAGACGGTGGCGTTTGTGGATCATGTTCACATATGGAGGCTTCTTTGCATGATAGAGCTTTGACCTGCATTTATGAATGATAAATTAAAACTTAATTCTTTGTCCCCAACCACAAAAATGTGTGTTTAATAGTGGAAATTGTGTGTTTAATAGTGAAATTCATCTGGAGAACAGAACACCTTGCCAACTGTTAAGCATAGGGGTGACTCTATTACGTTTTTGAATGGTGTGGCGGCTAGTGATGCAGGAAACACTGTGTGGGTACACGGAAGAATGGATTATACTAAATAACAACAGACCCTCAAGGAAGATGTTAGATAGGAAACTGAAGCTGGAAAAAGCATACCTTCTACAACAAGACAGCGATCTAAAACATACTTCAAAATCTACTATGAAATACATCAAGGAACACAAGGTGAAGATTTTGCAATTGTCCTTTTAATCCACAAACTTAAATATCATTAAAAATGTATAGATACTGTATATCTTAAATGTGTTGTGCACACAAGATAGCCCAAGAATATCTCACAACTGAAAGCAATCAGCAAAGAAGAATGGAGAAAATGTACCAAAACAAGAATTCAAAGTCTCATAGCTGGCTATAAAAAATGTTTGGAAGATGTGATTTTTTGCCAAAAGAGGCATTACTAAGTACTGACATAGTAGGGTGCTGAAACTTTTATAAAAAGCACATTTACTCTGTACATTAATATTTTTATATTCATAATCTATGACATTGATATTGGCAATGTTTTTAGTTTGTTTGCTGTTTAAGTTGTGTTTTGTCAACAAAACATGTCATTTGGCCAGGGACATCCAAACTTGAGAAAGATGATCTGAGACTTTGCATTGATTATAGGAAATTTATTTAAATCACAATCATGGATAATTATCTAATTTTCCTAATCCTTTTTAAATCAAGTAAATAATTCCACCAATTTTAAAAACTGGATTTACAAAATGCTAATGATTTAAGAAAAAGGGATAATAGAAGAATTTTTTTAATGTGTCCAGTCATTTAAAGTACCTCTTAATGCCACATTTTCAAACTAGCATTCCAGCTATTTTCCAGTTAATTTTTTGAGATATATTTTTATCTATTCTGATTAAATATTACATTTTTTTCTGGTCATTAAGTCCAATGTTACTAATTTCCTAGAATTTCTGTTTAAATCAAGGAAGAATGTGTTATTTGCTAATTCAGAGAAATCTGAGATCTGTAATTCATTAGTCCTCTTCTTAAATTATTAGATTTCCTATCAAGGGCTTGGCATGGGTTAAGCTAAAGTTCAGGCCATTTAAAGTTGGCCAATTCCTAATTCAGTTGAACAAGTGAAAGATTTTATTGGTTTTGTGAATTATAATAAATGTTTTATTAGGAATTTTAGTACCATGGTTTCTCCAGTTGCTATAGATAATATTTCACTGGTCACTAGAATATTAAGAGGCTTTTGATATTTTCAATTGAATTTTTCACATCTGTACGAGTATTACAACACTAGATGCATCAAGTATATAGGTAGGTGCCATCCTGTCATAACTTACCATTTCCTTGACCCTGTGAAATTACGTTCTTGTACTTTTTCCCCTCAAGTGTAGTTTAGCAAAAGAAAATTGTGATGTTGGTAAATGGGCCATTAACCTGGCTATTGAGAATTGATGTTATTGGTTAGAAAGTATGGGACACCCACCTTTTAATATTTACCAGCCCTTTAAATATAATTTTTTAAGCAATTTAGCTTTGTCATGTCCTAAAAACTCAATCACAAAAATTCTAAAGTTGACAAATGCATTATGCATTTACTTTGAGATTTCAGGTTATGAAAGTAAGATTTTTAGCAGCTATGGAGTTGTATAATTCTGAAAATATTGAGGAGCTGGTGCATATGGCAATGTATTGTATGATCATCTCATGATCATTCAAATTTACTTAAGTAAATCAATTTAGTTCTGAAACTAATTTCAACATCGAGTTTAGTTTTTCCCTGTGACTCTTGGTGCTGATTTCTGTTTTTTATATGTCAGACACTGTTATGTGAGGAATTGTATATTAAGTTCTAGATATTCACAACAGTACTTGGGATTCAGTACTGTTAATTCTTATAATGCACACTCTCATAGCCCTATGTTTTGTTTAGTAGAGTATAGTCAGAGTAAACAAAATATTATACAGCAAAAATATGTTAAAAAACTATATATAAAGAAATATATGTATATTGTTTTTGGATTACTCAGAGTTTCTTAAAGCATCAAAAGGTCTTTAGTCATGGATTCCACTATTTTTAAATGGACCAGTATACAGAGAAGCGACAATGACCATGAAGGTCTGACAATAACTCTGTCACTGGCACCATTCCAACCACTCCAAGGGATCATCAAAAACAGAAGGAAAATGTGAGAGGTTTAATAATGGCTAAACAGTACTGCTGCTGCAGTTATTAAAGCAGCAATATGAACTGACTCTGCAGTAGCTTTACCAGGAGTAATAATAATGAGTTTTCTGCCTTGATTGAAATACCAAGATTGATGGCACCTCTCTAAAATTTTTAGGTAGATCATTTCAGAGTCAGAGCCCTATAGCTAAAGGTTTTGCCATGTACAGTAGTATAATTTATACTGTTATTTTTTGATGGCATATATCTTGTGATTCCAAATTATACTCTCTAATACATACATTTAATTTTATATAGTTGAAATAGGTCATTGCTTTGTTCTGTTGCCTAATGGTTTTGAATACCATACCCTGTTGTTGTCCTTGAGTTTCCATACTTTCTGTGTCTGCATGGGTATTCCTCCCACACTTCCAAAGACAGGAGGTTAGATTAATTGATGATTCAAAATTAGCTCTATTTGAGTGTGAGTGTGTGGTCATTTAAGACAGCTGTCCTGTCCAGCCTTCTTTCCAATGTGGGCAGTATAGATAGCCTTTAGCCTCCTGCAAGCCTGATTTGTAATACGTTTAAAAGTGTTAAGTTGTGTATGTTACAGTATACAGGTAGGTCTAATGATACACGGATTGTACAATATGTTAGGTACCTCAGGTTTGCATTCATCATGCAATTTGTTTTAATTAGTTAGGAAGCCTTAATATGGCCAAACTTGAAATGTATGTTTTAATTGACTTGGGTTTATCCCTCCAGATCAGAGTATTTCCAGTTCCATTGTCTCAAAACACCACTCACATGCACAGTTATTCCCAGTTTCAGATAAAAAGTAACCACATCAGATCTGGGGTGGGGGGTGGGTGTTGTATCGTGATCGTGACTGAGAGAATAAAAGTGAGAAAAAAAAACGTGAACTTTTACAAATACTATAAATTTACACCGGCTGTTACAGACACAAATCAAATGTATGATTTTATTGTATAATATTAACAATAAGAGCAGCTCAATACTCAAAACGGTAAATTTGCGGAGGAGCTGGTATCGAACTCAAGTCGGCAGTTGTAACCACAGCACCACGGAAGCTGTCGTATTGTACTTGAACCTTTTGTGAAAGTGTTTATTTGAGATTTGGCCATCAGCCTTCACACATTATATAGTTCATGTCTACATTTTGTTATTTATTACTAAAACATAAAAAACGTTTCTGTTTTAACAATGTATTTACACATATTTTTGTAGACGCAAAACACACATCAAATTATTTTCCCTTTCAATTCTGGGTAGCTCACTCCCAGATAATCAATCAAGGCAGGAACTGGGAGAACTTCTTACCAGTTCTGAGGTGGGGGGGGGGGGGGGGGGGGTTTGGGGGGGGGTTGTGGTATAGCAGGCTGCTTGGGCTTATCGCCACATTTAGAAGACAAAAGATGTTGACAGACAGGTACGAAGGGATTTAAGGTGGGCCGGAATTACGAGTTTTTTTTTGTTGGCTCTGGTAATTCTAGTGTTAAAGGATAAAAAAATAATCATGTGCGTTACGGTATAATTATAAGAGCAGCAGAAAATTATGAGGTGAATTGCAAATAGTATTAAAGGTAGCAGTATTGACTGGTGACACATCCTGGCCAGAGGAAAGAGCCGAGTTAAAATTTGCTTATGCTGTCATTGTAGTTAAACAAACAGAATCCCTTGAAAATCAAATGTCCATGGACATTTTGTTTATGTGAACAGGGACAGGCTTTTACTCCCATTTTCTGTACAATAAAATTATTACAACTGTACTGGTAAACAGTCACAATATATTGTATTTACATGAACAAGGGCATAGGTGTATGTATCCATTCTTCTATTTTCTGAGGAGAGTACACAATCACATATTTTTAAATATGTTCACAAAAGAAAATCTGAATTTCTAGAGTAATTAAACAAAAACACAAAGGTTATTTGTCTCATAATACAAAGAACAAGGTCAGTGTATGTTTTCTTATGCAGCCAGTATCCTATATGTGAATCACATGAGGCAAATCCTTGTTCTGTCCTCTCAGTGGAACCCCAAAAAAAAAGTCATAAGCCAACCAAGTCAAAGAGAAGTATCTTCTCTCAATTAACTATTCATTTTTTGATTGCAAGTTTACATGTTCTAGCAGTCTCGTTTTAGTTTCTCATGGTTACCTCTGTAATGTAACTCCAGTTTAAATCTTCCTATCTTGAGCAGTACACTAATGTTGACTTAATGGCAGGTCTTTAATTGAACTTTGAAATATGTAAATTTAATTAGCTTTTTAAGATCCTGTAAATTATGAAATTTTTTACAATATTTAAAGACTAGAGAAAGCAAATTTTTGAAACTATTGAGAATTTTGCCAAAAACATTAACCTTTTTCACTTTTCAGTAGACTTTTCTTTTCAAAATTACTGCAATCTTAGTTGTTTTTTTCTGAATTTAAAGACCATTTTAACTCACTGTTCCAACTCACTAAAGTGATTATGTGATAATGTAAATGGTAAACTATCATTTGGTTTATTGATAAATGCAGTTTTAGTGTCATCAGTGTGTGAATAAATGTTGCATTTAAATTATATCTCCTTTTGGCAAAATAGAAAAAAATTGGATATAGTACAGAACTCTAAAGGACACCATCTATGCAAAATATCTATCATCTATCAAAATATTGATGCCTGTGTATGAGAAGGCACTGAGCAATGTAATAACAACAGTAGGGGTTCAACAATAACATTATATTGTAATAATTGACTGGTGGATCATTTTCAATAACTTGTTTCAGTTGTCTTATTGAACCAGTTTAGAGATCTACATTCAGTTCTTTATAGCTGTTTTAGACTCTGTGTGTGTGCGAGTGTACACACGTGTGTGTGTGTGTGTGTGTGTGTGTGTGTGTGTGTGTGTGTGTGTGTGTGTGTGTGTGTGTGAACCTAGTAGCCAATGAGGAGGTGGACAGTGTTGTGATTTTAATTTTGCAATCTTGTATTTCTCTATTTAATTAAAACATTGTAACTTAATTTTTATTATGATGATAATGGTATAGTTATGTTTCATTCTTTTCACATGGCCTTACTGTTGCCAGGCCCTTAATTTTAATGCTGGATAGTGTTTTTCATCACAGAATCCATATTTAAGATGGCATCTCGATAACATCCACATCTGCATATTGGATCAAAAATTAATCTCTTTTAAAAAAAAAAAAAAAACACTTTTTTTTTTGTTATCCACTTGGGGTATCTGAAAGGCACTACCACAGAGATTAGTGTTAGGACTTTTGTCTTGTTCCCTGGAGTCTGAATTTTGTCTCTTGTTTTGGGTTGAGTTGCCAGAGGAATCTGAAAGTCAAAACAAAGAAAATCTTAGTGTTAGGATCTTTATCTTTGTTTTTTTTTTCAACTTTGATTTTTGCATCTTGTTACAGTACTAGGGTGTTGTACCGTGTTAGCCATTATGAATGTAGAGAAAAGCCAAGCAAAATGACACTTTTTATTGGATAACTAAAAAGATTACAATATGCAAGCTTTCGAGGCAACTCAGGCCCCTTCTTCAGGCAAGATGTAATCCTTACATGTAATCCTTACATCTTGCCTGAAGAAGGGGCCTGAGTTGCCTCGAAAGCTTGAATATTGTAATCTTTTTAGTTAGCCAGTAAAAGGTGTCATTTTGCTTGGCTTTTCTCTGCATCTTGTTATTAATTTATTAGTTCTGGCTGTTTTGTTAACTTATTGGTTTAGACCCCTGCCTTTTACTGGATCAGTTGTGTCTCTGTTTCCATTTCCTGGTTATATTTTCTTACTGCGCTGCAGTATCTGCTGCTCAGTCACAACAATTAGACACAATATTTTTTTTAAGCCATTCAGTAAAAGAAACATTACACTAATGACAGTTTATACTGTTGTAGATGAGAGTACAAACAAGATGTTGTTGGCTTTTTTGACATATATTAAAACATTTTAGCATACAATAGCTGTAAATGAAGGCATGTCTGAATCAAATCTTTGCTCATTTGCTGTTGTTACAGAACAGATTAAACTGACATTCACAACAAGCATAAAGTAGATCTTGAAATAAAACAATCACAGACTTTTTTAGTTTATTTTTTTTAGACATTCTGTCATTTTATACTGTCACTGGCAAATGTTTTATCAAGCTTTTACAGTACATGGAAACTTTATATATTCTAGTGGAAGTCTTACAGGACCAAAATTAATATTCTATGGTTGTTACAACTGGCATCCTTATCAGGTATGTGATAGATCTTGATGCAGATAACAAAGCTGGTCCCTTAATTTGTTGGAAGATACTTGAAACAAGATTTCAAAGCATAAACCACCAGGCAAAGCGATGCCTTATTTATTATCCCTGCAACTTGTATGTTTACAGAGCAAAAATGCAGATATTGTGTCCTACCATAGGGCAACACTAAAACCAAAAAGTGATGTTTTGGCTAGTGTTTCTTGACAAAAATTGCAAGTAGTTCTGAAGAATAAACAAATTAATTTGGATAAAATGATACACAGGCGGCGCAGTGGTAGCACTGCTGCCTCGCAGTTAGGAGACCCGGGTGCGTGGAGCTTGCATGTTCTCCCCGTGTCTGCGTGGGTTTCCTCTGGGTGCTCTGGTTTCCTCCCACAGTCCAAAGACATGCAGGTTTGGTGTACAGTGATCCCTCGCTATATCGCGCTTCGCCTTTCGCGGCTTCACTCTATCGCGGATTTTATATGTAAGCATATTTAAATATATATCGCGGATTTTTTGCTGGTTCGCAGATTTCTGAGGACAATGGGTCTTTTAATTTCTGGTACATGCTTCCTCAGTTGGTTTGCCCAGTTGATTTCATACAAGGGACGCTATTGGCAGATGGCTGAGAAGCTACCCAACTTACTTTTCTCTTTCTCTCTCTTGCGCTTTCTCTGATCCTGACGTAGGGGGTGTGAGCAGGGGGGCTGTTCACACACCTAGACGATACGGACGCTCGTCTAAAAATGCTGAAAGATTATCTTCACGTTGCTACCTTCTGTGCTGCTGCTTAGTGAAGCGACATGCTGCACGGTGCTTCGCATACTTAAAAGCTTGAAGGGCACGTATTGATTTTTGCATGTTTGTTTTTCTCTGTCTCTCTCTATCTCTCTCTCTCTCTCTCTCTCCCTGCTCCTGATGGAGGGGGGTGTGAGCTGCCGCCTTCAACAGCTTTGTGCCGCGGTGCTTTGCATACTTAAAAGACAAACAGCCCTATTGTTTTGTTTGCTCTCCTCTGTCTTTATGACAGTCTCTGCTCCTGACGAGCACTCCTTTGAAGAGGAAGATATGTTTGCATTCTTTTAATTGTGAGACAGAACTGTCATCTCTGTCTTGTCATGGAGCACAGTTTAAACTTTTGAAAAAGAGACAAATGTTTGTTTGCAGTGTTTGAATAACGTTCCTGTCTCTCTACAACCTCCTGTGTTTCTGCGCAAATCTGTGACCCAAGCATGACAATATAAAAATAACCATATAAACATATGGTTTCTTCTTCGCGGATTTTCTTATTTCGCGGGTGGCTCTGGAACGCAGCCCCCGCGATGGAGGAGGGATTACTGTATTGGCAATCCTAAATTGCCCCTAGTGTGTACTTGGTGTGTGGATGTGTTTGTGTGTGTCCTGCGGTGGGTTGGCACCCTGCCCGGGATTGGTTCCTGCCTTGCGCCCTGTGCTGGCTGGGATTGGCTAACAGCAGACCCCCATGACCCTGTAGTTAGGATATAGCAGGTTGGATAATGGATGGATGGATAATGATACACAGTATAATGTGTATAATGTACATCCAAGGCACTAGTGCTCACACCTGCAGTCATTTCAAGTACACTCACGGCAGCCTGTGAAACTGAGCACAGCTAGATTTTTGGGGGTGGTACTGGATGTTAGTGATTTTTCTCTGTCGTCTTCTGTATTTTGTCATTGAAACTGTTTACCAATGTCCCTTAATACATCAGATCAATCTCTATCATGTATTGTTCTTTATTAGTTTACATGGCTGACTTGCCTCTTCACACTAATTAGGCTGAGAGTGTAAAATTATCAGTCCACTTAATAAGTTTATCTTTATCATTGTATAAATTTCTCTGTTCCTATATGTCCAGCAAGCATAGGGTGCAAGGCAAGAATAGTCTTTTGTCAGCTCACTAGCCCTTCGCATGGTTAACATGCACACACACACACACCATGTCCATTTTAGCATTTCCTGCATGCCTTTTCGACTGTGGGCTGAAATAAGAGCACCCAATGGAAACCCATGCAGACACGGTGTGAACCTGCAAACTTCTTGCAGGGAGGACATGTGCCATAAACTCTGGTCTTCTTACTGTGATGGAGGAGGAGGAGGTGGTTTAGAGCATGCTTTGATTACAGCGCTGTGCCGCACCCACCACAGAACGAACCACCAGGATTAAGACCCGAGTGCAGCGGTGCAACAGGTGACACCTCAACACTACACTGGAACAGTGTGAGGTTTTTACAGTGGCTGGAGTGCCAATCCTGCCACCAATTCCAAATTTCCCATGCAAGGTGGGAGGACCTGCTTGCAGGGCTAGATGCAGGTTAACGTCATACCCAGGACAAAGCAATTGCAGTTTAAAGGCTTTGCTCAAGGGCCCAACAGAGTGATGTGCAGTGCTAATATTGCACCACCATTACTGCCCACTCTTGAACATGCTACATACAATTGCACATGAGTAAAACATTCCTGCCATAGATAAACTGTTGCTTTTACTAGTGGCTGGACTTAGGTTTTGTTGATGTTCTTTGCAAAACACAATTATAGAAGAAACTGTATTGTTTTGGATTCAAACAAGTAATTAGTATAAATAATGGGTATTTTGGGTATAAATCTAATTTCACACTGCAGCAGATCATGTAAAAGTGGTAGCTTTAGTCAGGTTTGAATGTAATGTTTTGATATATAATCTTGTGCTGCTACAAATTTTTGGAAGGTCTAGATTAAAAGCAGTATATACTAAATCATCTTTTCTTTAACCTATTACATGCAGCATTGACATTTGGGGGTGGGGGGGGGGGGGGTACCTTGGCTTTATGTATTTATTTTTTTCTTTGTATGTTGGCTGTTTTTTTTTTTCTTTGAAACTGATTTTGAGTTGGTAGTGAAATGTTTGAATAATAATATTCAACATGCAGTTTATCTTTATACAATACAATACAATTTATTTTTGTATAGCCCAAAATCATACAAGAAGTGCTGCAATGGGCTTTATTTAACATGCCTGCCTCTTGACAGCCCCCCAGCCTTGACTGTCTAAGAAGACAAGGAAAAACCCAAAAAAAACCCTTGTAGGGAAAAAAATAGAAGAAACATTGGGAAAGGCAGTTCAAAGAGAGACCCCTTTCCAGGTAGGTTTGGTGTGCAGTGGGTGTCAAAGAGAAGAGGGTCAATACAATATCCATATACTAAACGAGAATGGTAAACCGGATATGGACGCAGGGACCTGCCCGTGGACGCAAAAGACATAGTGCGCAAGTGCCACACAAAGCCCCCCCCCCAGAGTGAAACGGGAGAGACTACGTATGTGCGCAGGCGCCACACAACCCACACACCCCCCCCCCCCCGCCCCCCCCCCCCCCCCGCACCAGAGCAAAACGGGAGAGACTACGAACCGTCAAAGTGGGAAACAAAGTAAAACGTCATAAAGAGGTTAAACTAGGGGGCCAAACACATGAACAGCAGGTTACAGATAATGAAGACCGGAATTCAAACGCTTCAAAAACAAAAGCTCAACTGACCGAGATACAAACTGAAATGGGAAACACTATGGGGTCCGCGGTAGTCCACAATGCACAGCATAATAGTACGGACAGAGCTCCGTATTAACAGTGAGGAGCCCCAGAGTTACACGGGCGAACGCTCCGTATTTAACGTGCGTCATCCTCACATGTGGCTGCCCAGCGGGCACGGGTTCAAAATGCCGGGGGTAGGCGAGCGAAGCGAGCAGGAGGCGGAGCCCCCTTGTAATACACAGAACAGAACACAAGTACAGTATGTGTTCTGCAACACATTTTTGTGTTGCTTTCCTACAGGCTATGTTTCGGCTCTGGCATGACTGTCAAATTCACCATCCTACACACAGACTAGCTTGTGGCACTGTCACAATCCAAAGTAAAAAGTGCACCAGTTCCCACAGGCAACCCATTTCCTCACCCTTCAATATCTCGGTTGCTGCTTTGCATTGAGAGCGGACTGATGCTGATCCTCTGTGCCCACCCCCATCTGAGCAGCCATATTTGCATGTGTCTTGTCAAGCAAGTTGGTTCTTGGTGCACCCTGTTTCATGGAGATTTTTAGACAAATTGTTACAATTATGTTTTAACTGTACACATGTGAGCAGCTAATTAAGGTTTTTGCTTAACTGTTTAACTGCATCATTTGATTAAAAAAACTCAGATTTTCACACTTGAATATCATTTTAAACATTAATCCAAATAAACGTTTTAATAGAAAAAAATCACCCAAGTCTAATTCTTGGCTGTCATGGGACTATCATTGCACCTGTGTTTTACCACTTGTAACTTATGAACCCACGTGTTTCCTCCATCTAGGCTGAGCATGACTGACCTCCAGATGCCTAAGATGAACATCACGCTCCATTCTAACAAGAGGAGTAGGCCTTAGTATCCTTGTTTCAGCTGGGTTATTATTAGATTATTTAAAATGGAACTGTCATTTCTGTGTTTTACAGACATTGCAATAGACCTTAATCATGAAGTGGGAGCTAAGTCTTGGACAAAGCTTACGATTTACTGGTCAGTCTATAACCCCATCCACATCTGTAAGTCATGACTGAAAGAATTAGATCTACAGGCTCACATGCCTTAAATGAGGTTCCTGCTTAGGCTTGCCTGATTTATGCTCCATGAGTGGTTAAAGGGCTTAGCAATGCAGGAGTATTTTCGAGTAGACCTACTGCTTCTCTAGGTTGAAAAGAGCCACCTTAAGTGTTTCTTGCTTGGATGCTTCCTGAGTGCCTCCTGCATGCAGGGTGTATCTGGCATGGCCCTCTGAGACTGTATAGTGGAACAAACCAAGGAACTCTTATCTCTTGACAGGGCTAAGAGCATATGAGAATCCCCTTGGAAAGGGGTCCCCAACTCCAGTCCTGGGGCCTCATGCATAACGCCGTGCATAGAATTCACACTAAAACATGGCATAAGGACAAAAGCGGAAATGTGCACACGCACAAAAAAATCCAGACGCATAAATCTGTGCATTCGCCAACTTCCACGTTCTTCCGCTCCATAAATCCCAGTCAGAGTGAAAAATAACACACATGCACGCGCCTGCTGCTACTCTCCAAACTCCTCCCAGAATTATGCCTCTTTGAATATGCAAATCAGCGTTCAGTAAAAAAGCAATGCCAAAAGCACGGGGGAAAATAGAAGAATTTCAGCAAATACCAAGTGGAGGCAAGGAAAAACTTACTATTTGTTGGTTTAAACAGTAGTATAAACAACAAAAGGAAGTTGATCGAGTAACATAGAATGTCGGAGAAACTCGAAACCTCAAGTTCACAAAGTCGCACAGTACCCAAAATAAAAAAGAAGTTGTCAGATATCAAAGTTGCCATGAAAAGGCGAGTTGTAGCCCACCATCTGAGTGTCATATGAAAGCTTATTAGGGTACAGAGAAAAGAAAAAATAATAGGGACACAGTGGGGGAAAAAGCTTGAAATGTCAACTTTAATCTCGAAATTTCCACTTTAATCACGTAGTTTATTTTGTCATTAAAGTAGAACATCATAAACTTCATCTTAAAATCGTTTAATTTAGTAGTTTCTCAAATCCCATCGTAACTAAAGTAGCACGTTAAATGCTTTGTTTTGTATGTGTTCTTTCAATGTGCTCTATGTGTGTGAATCACTATGTGCTTCTTAAATGGGCTTTCCCTTCTTCTGACAGGACACAGAATCCATTACAATCGTGATATTACAGCTCTGTGAATAATTAAAATACTGAGATGTATACTTGATATCATTTTCATGATGATAGGAATTAAAGCATGTATTAAATATGGGAACACGGTGGTGCAGTGATTGTTCATGCCTCACGCAAGATGCTTGCTGCGCCGTGTACGACCTTCGATTAAATAATTTATTACAGCAGTACTCTCTTTCAAACGTACTAACCCCCAATTCCTGTCCTTCCTTTTCTTTCTCCAAATACCCAATCGCCACACAATCAGCTCTGAAATAGACGTTAAGCCATCTGTAAGCTGAGAACGCCGATTCTTCAAAAAGTTTTAAGGTACATTGAAATATCTTCGTAGTACATGTTTAATTATTCTATCCATCTATAAGAATACAGCGTGAGGCAGGAACAATCCGTGAACGGAGCGCCAACTCCTTGCTAGCGCTGCGACACCGTGTTTAATTATTAACAACGACACATGTTTAATTATTAACAATATAGATTATTTAAATGATGTTAACATTTTATCTGTATAATATAATAAACATATTTTGCTGCATTTCATCTTAAAAATGATATTGTCATCATATGGAAATACGCACTTTATAATGTGGCTCAGGTTGTGCAATATTGTAACAGTATCGCAAGTTTACAGTGAGGTGATTGTACTTATAAGTACAAACAGTTCTACAAGGAGCACTTGATGGACTGATTAATTGCGTTTATAGTTCTTGGGATGAAACTGTTTCTGAACTGCGAGGTCAGTACAGGAAAGGCTCTGAAGCGTTTGTCACATGAGAGCAGTTCAAATAGGCAGCATGGTTGAGGCAGCGTGTGCTAGATGCTGTATACTGATAATTCTCTTTCCGATCAGCTGCTGTAAAGCTGTCATTCCATACTCAGATACAGTGATATAAATACTCCGAGTGGTGCAGCAAGAGTAATATGGAAAAAGATGATCTGCTGTGGCAATCCCTAACGGGAGCAGCTGAAAGAAGAAGAAGAAGGTGCAGTGACAGTAACAACGCTAAAGCAGCTATGGTATTTGGAATAGTTTGCCTATTCCATGGACCATTATATTGTTACAGGTTAATTACAATCAGCTATGCCTTAAACCAATAAACAATATACGGTTAATTTCAATGTATATGATAAAGCGGTGTCAGGGATGTGGATTTAAAAAAGAAAAGGAAACCACACTGGAACAAAAGCACTGCTTTGACACTGGGTGTCGCCAGTTTGCAAAACCGAACAGTGAACTTGTGTACGCCACGGTTTTGAGCTAGCGTGAAAATGTGCATGGCTTTATGCCAAGTTTAGGTTTTATATATTGACATCGCGATTTGAGCATGGAAATGGGAGTATGCAACATTTTTGTGCATATGCACCGTTTATACATGAGGTCCCTGGAGGGCCCCAGTGGATAAGGGTTTTAATTTTAACCCTTTTCTTAATTAATGTACTGTTTTTGTTGCTAATTAACTTCTTTTGAATTAATTTTAATTTACTTGTTTTTTTAAGATTTGTTCCCCTGATTTTCTTCATCGTTCCTCTGAATTGCTTCATTTCTTTCCTTAAATGGCACCCAAACAGAAATGAAATATGAAGCAAGTGAGCCAACAGAAGACCAACTAAGTCAGGGCCTCAATCTCCAACTAACTTCACCCAACTAGTTGCTTAATTAGGCTCTGATTCTTGTTGTTAATTAAACTCGTTCTTTAGTTCCATGGCTTGTTTGCTGCTCTCATTGTATATATTTCCAAAATTGTAGATTTTCTCTTTTCTAAGAACACTGTTAAAATGTTTTGGGGACCTGAACAGATCAACATTCCTGAGACCTTCCCCTTTCTTTATTTTCAGATATTGTATGATCAACACAGTTTCCTGGTCATGTTTTGTATCTCATTATTGCTTGCCTGCTAATTAAGGAAAAAAGAAACGATTAAGGGGTCTGAGTCTTCAAGAGCAAGTCAATTAAAATTAATTAAAAAGAGGTTACTTAGGTGAAAACAGGTAACTAATTAAGAAAAGAGTTACAATGAAAACCTGCAGCTACTGGGGCCTTCCAGGACCAGAGGTGGGGACCCCTGTTCTAGGATTAACTGAAGGAAGTTGGATAGGATGGCCTGGTTCAACTAGCTTGGCATTTTCCTTCTGTAACTCTTTCTAGGATTGGCAAAGTGAAACTGAACTGAGGAGAATATTTTTTTTTTTGTTAACCAAAAAAGCAAGCTTTGATCAGTAAAGAATTCACTCTTCATATATCCATTTTAAGACATTCTGAGTGCGTTCTTTTATTGATTTACACCCAGGATCAACCCTTTAATTAATGTATTTGTGGTTGAAAACTAGTAAGTTACTATTTCTTTGTGACAGTATTGTGAGAGCCCTTGTGTTTAGCAAACAAAGTGAATTCTTAGTTTTGTTAGCAAAGAACATTATCAATGTGATATTATTGTTAGAACCAAAAAAGATAATGTTTTTTTAAAACCCCAAGATTTAATTTCACCAGTTATTGCCATGTAAAAGAAGAACAGCATATATTTAGGTAAATTTATGTTATGTTATGGCAGATGTACCATTTTATTTTTTTAAATATTGTGAATACCAAGTGACTTTAAGAGTCCAAAAAGAATAGTTGTGGTGCCAACTGGGCCATCCCATTTCATGCAAAGCACAAAAATAATGAAATATAAGCAAATATTCGATGGCACAATAGAAAAACAGGCACTATATGGTCACAGTAACTTAGCTTTGACTTTCAAATAAATCATCTCTGAAGGGCATGTCTGATTAAAGGCTTTGTCCTCTGTTAGTGTTGGTTCCAAATTAGATGTCTCCCTCTGGTGAGGTGTAGGTTTTATAGTACTCTAACTGGAAGGGGAGGGCCTTCTCAGGGTGCTGTGAGCAGGGTCATTTGTTTCATTGACCAAGAAACATTCAACAAAAATAGTGCTCATGGAGTGACACCATGAAGTAAACCATTGGCCTTTGAAAATAAACATTGCTTCCCATCTGAAGTTTGCAACAGATCGTTTAGATGTTCCGTTTTGTTTCTGAGCCAATATTCTCTATGTGGACAAAAGTTCAACTCTTTGGCAGACACGTTTAATACTATGTTTAATGGCAGTAAAGCCCTACATAAAATAAATCTCACCTAGCGGGTGCATCATGGATTGGCACTGCTTTGCTTTCTTGGGGTTAGAGTAGCTTGCTGTCACAAAAGGAATGATAAATTCAACATGTATAAAACAAATTTACAGTAGATTGTCAGGGTAGCACTCCTTAATCACAAAAATAGGCTTCAGCAGAGAAATATTTGAGTTCTAGAATGACCATGTCAGAGTCCAGACCTTAATCTAAATGAAGTGTTGCAACATGACTTGAACAGACTTGTTGACTGAAGCCCCTGGATAATCATTTTTAAGGCAGAATGGTTTTACATTCATCCTAACCATTGTGAAATCATTGTGTGTGGTCAGCCAATGATGAAAATATTTGGTGTAGATTATTTCTGATAAATAAGGTTCTACCAGTTACTAAATGCAAGGATTCACATACTTTTTCCAGCCTGTTCTGTGAATGTCCCACACCTACTCTAATACCTTTAGATTACACAGCATCACAATTACTATGACTGTAGGGGAATAATTTATTGGAACCTGGTTAAAAGAACAGAGCAGCAGTACAGGAAGAAAACATTTAAAATCTCCCACATACTACCACCAAATAGTTTCTTCCTTACCATCAATAAGCTGGAACCTTTTGAATGCATTCTGGGTCTCTTTCCTGTTACAAAAATCAGAAAATAAAAATATATATATTTTCACTGATGGATCTCTTTTTATTCCCTTTTGGGCTTTGGTTGAAAATTCGAGCCAAAGTGGTAAATTTGCCTGAGACTAAGAACAAAAAAGAGAATTATATGAGCTGATTTTATGGGACTTTAATTTGTTTAATTATTAAAATCAAGCCATGACCACAGAACTCACTAGAGATTCAGTTGTATTTGAAATTAAAGATCCAAAGTGCATCCAACAAACCAAGCTCTGTGATAAAAAGTTAAAAGTATAATTTGTATAGTATGTCTGAAAGAAGTAGCAACTTATGAGTGGCATGCAATGGTTTGGGCACCCTTGCTTAAAATACTTGTTACTGTTGTGGGAAGCAGCCCAGACACAGACAGACAGACATCGTTTTAAGTCCAACACACGTTTATTTACAATTCAAGTGAAGCACAACCCAGTGCCGCAGCACCAATCATCCCACAAGTCCAGGCCAACACACACTGCCTTTCCTCTCTTCAGGCCGCCTCTTTCCTCTCCCAGACCTCGTCCTCTTCCACCCGACTCCAGCTCTGAATGAAGGGAGGCGGCCCCTTTTATTGTCCCCCGGATGGGCTCCAGGTGTGTTCTGGCAATCTTCCACCGACATGCCCCAGTGTGGCGGAAGTGCCAGCTGCATCCCCGGAAGCACTCCGAGTGTCCCTGCTCCTCTTCCTCCCAGCACTTCCTGGTGTGGCGGAAGTGCTGAGGTCTAGGGCTCTCCAGGCGTTGGGGCGCCCCCTGGCGGTGACCACGGGCCCCTACAGGGTTGAGCTTCAAAGCTCTGTACCCGTGGTTCCCACAGCAATCAGGGCAGTCGCCCCCTCATGGTCTGGAGGAGGTTCTCTTGGGTGTCCTGGCTGGGTACCACCCCCAGCTGCATGCCACACTGTGAATAAGTTAAGTGAGCAAAAGATGAACTGATCACCAAAAGGCATAAAGTTAAAGATGATACATTTCTTTAATATTTTAAGCAAGGTTACATTTTATTTCCATCACTCTCACGTACAAAATACCAAAAAAATGAAAAGGGCCTAAGCACCCGACATGGTCAGCACTTAGTAACACCCCCCTTTTGGTGATCAGTTAATCTTCTGCTCACTTAACTATTCACAGTAACAGACATTTTAAGCAAGGGTGCCCAAACTTTTGCATGCTACTCTAGTATACCTTTCAGAGAATGTGAAGCGTTAGTGAAAAATTCATACTACAGAGAAAAGGGACTTAACTTGTGACATTCAATAAATGCTTAAGCATTTCAGCAAGAATCAGAAAATTGTGGCTTCTAATGGCAAGTCTTTTTTCAGAGGTAACAAAATAAGAAGAACATGGTGATCTGCATGCTTTCTGGCTGGCCAAGTTATTTATTTATTTATTTGTTTGTTTGTTTGTTTGTTTGACTCGGTCTTTTCTTTACTCTTCTATGCTGCTGTTTGTGACCACTGACTTATGCACCCATTTCTTCTTCTGAGGTCCTGGTGGCCATTTTCTTACATTGTTAAGTCTGTTGTTTTCAAAAAAAGTCTATCCATATAAATATACATATATTTTTAACTATACATTTGTTTTCTCATATTCTTCTGTCTATTTGTCACAGCCAAAAAGATAATGTATGTCTCCTTATTTTGTAGTGTATAGTCCTCATCCTGTGCTTCTAGCTATAATATTGTTTTTCTCTCTCTCCCTCTCTTTCTCTCTCATTCTCTGTTCACTACTCTAAGTTATGCTTTTACTTCACATATCATCTAACTTCTATTAACATGCTTACTTCTAACCAGCTAATTATTTTGTATATCTTTACATTGTATTCAGTATATATGTGTATAAGTTTAATGTTTGTTAATAAAGGATAAATGTATTTTAATCAAGGAGATCTCAGGGATGCATTCATTATTACATTTTTGTATTATGTGGTACTTATAACACATTTTATGTAGAATTGTTTTAATAAGGTCCCTGAAGCTGCTGTTAAAATAATATGAGTAAATTTCTTTGTGATCACGATTACATCATATTTACTCATATGTGCTCCTTTAATTCAAAGTTCAAAATACAGCTGCTGTTCTTTGGCTTCAATGTATCTCATAGTTATGGAAATTTTCTTATATCACTCCTCACTATTTGGTATCTGATCGAGCTTTCAAAATTACAGATCTGTGCATGTTATTTGAATTAATCTCTAAAATTGAAGATTTAGATTATAATCGGGGATTAAATTGATCTGCATTTCACCTGTAGCATAAAATGTTGATTCTTAGTTGTGCCCTCAGTATGACACTATGTTAAATGATTAGGTTAAAAATTAAAGATCAGTATTGGAGATTAATTACCTAGGCCTCACAGGTATGACAATAACAGCAGGAAAAATAAGTATATCTTTATCTAAAAAGCAACTTTTGGTTTTCAGTTTTATATTTGCGAAATTGTTTTCTTCATTATGTAATAGTTAATAAATCTGATTATACACTGATTATGAAATATGAATTACAGTGTGTACTTTTTTTTTTTTTTTACAATCTATAAAGTGCCTTTCCATGTTGCAGTATTTCTATTACATTTTTCATCAACATTGAGCTGATTTCATACTGCTTACTTGTGAATGTCTTACAGTAAACTTTGGCAGACAATTTAAATGTAAGAAATTGAAAATTGAAAAAAAAAATGTAAATTTCCAAAACTATCTTTTGTGTTTCACCTAGATCCTCAGGATGATAATAAGATTGGCATTGATGGGATTCAACAATTTTGTGATGACCTAAATCTTGACCCTGCCAGCATCAGTGTCTTGGTAATTGCATGGAAATTCAGAGCTGCCACTCAGTGTGAATTCAGTAAAAAGGAATTTGTAGATGGCATGTCAGAACTTGGGTGAGTAATAATGTTTGCAATCTACTATAAAAAACATTAAGTGTACCATTCCTGGTCTTCAGACTTGGTAAATTATTTTACCTTTATTTTAAAAAAATATTTGTGTTACCAGATTTTGTAACAGGATTCCACATACTGAATTTTCACAATATTTACGTATTAGTTTGATAACAAAGAGCACAATACATATGCACTTTTCGTCATTAATGTTATTTATTTCTAGTGAAACTGTAATCCTACTTTACACTTTATAATATTAGTTAGGCTTACATTAGCATTTATTGGATTTCATTTTCAAGCCTGCATACAAGAAATTCATCCAGCATGGCTTTCCAAAGCCCTGGCATTTCAAAATGGCTGCTAGATGGTGCTCCTCATTTGGTTAATGTGTGGCCTCAGCCCCACTAATGAAGTAGCACCCATATGTAATGGCTTTTTGCATAAGCTAAAACACAAAGTAGGACAGGTAGCAGTGAACCACGAGTGCATTTTAGTCACATTAAGTTATGGCAGAGAAGAGGAATACAAATTACTCATTTGAGAAGTAAAAAAAACTCTCTATTGATCCAATTTGTTTACAGGTATTATCATTTTCATACTGTAAATAGAATAAGTGTGGGATTTGTGCATGCAGTAGTTGTTTTAGTGGTAATTGTTCCAGAATAAAGCATAGGTTGGCTATTATATTGACTTCATTTTCTGAGTCTTAGACAGCTGATATGAGGTTTGCAAGCTACTGTCCTTATATATTTTACATGTGCTATAGTGTTCGTGGTCCTTCCAATTACAGTCTTCTACTGTATGTGTTTTTTCCCATTGTTCTTGTGCCTGGTTGAAAAAAAATCTTTATATAGCTGCCATTACTTTTTTTCTACCCTTTTTCCTTACATAAGAATTTTTTTAATCAAAGCACTAGTGGGCTCAGGTTTTTCCAGGTCATTGATCAATTAATCATTATATTAATTAGCCTAAGACTTCTGTCAAATTTAACTCTGAATCAAAAATGCAGCTAAAATGAACTGCTTGACTGGCAAAGTGGGATCATTGACAAAAAGGTTACAGCATTTTATTCAAAAAGTAGAATACAGTATTTAGTATGGACCAGGCTCTTTTCTAGCCACATACTTGGTCATAACACCACATTTATAATGAGTGAGTGGTGTGCTTGTGGCATCTTCCTGAACTACAGAGAAAGATCATATTCTGTCATCCATTTTCCCCTTACTATTTTGATATAGTTACTGGCATTTTAAAGTAATGGCTAAGGTGGTTTAATACCACAGTAACCAAGAATTTAGGACTAGAATGAAGAAGAGTATATATTAGGAGTGAGTAAAAATCAGAAATCCCACAAGAAGGGAGGGAATTGAGTGTCAAGAAGGACCATAGTCATAAAGACGGTAACACCTCTAAATTCCACTTTTAAAATATTTATGAGTTTCCAAATCAAGGATCACAGGAGTGCTGTTCCAGCACAAAGTGGCAGTGCAGCAGCTTTCAGAAATCTGGACTGTACTGGCCAAAACTATCCTTATGTACATCAGTACAAAGCTTTTCTTTTGACTAGTGATATATGATATTTCTCTTGTGGATAATTCTGCTTTGCACATGTGCCAGTTCTTCTTGAGTCAGGCTAATTAAAGTACAAGAAGCACTGTTTCAAAAGATAGAGTAGCAAATCTTGTGGATATAACAGTTGCCTTTGGTATTTAAAATATTTAATAGCTACAGTATTTAATAGCTACAACTCTCTCTGTCTGTTAATTGCAATCCCTGGTGAGAAAATAAAACATGCATTCTCGTAGTTGATGATCTGAAAAGCAATAGATTAATAAACATCAGGAATGTATTTTTATTAGTCAGTATATGTCTTTGTGCACAGCCTCAGAGAAAGACATTTGCTTCGCTTTTTCAGAGTGAAGTTCATCATTGGCTCTGGAATGCATACTGTATATTCTCAGTTTCATCTAAAACATAAAAATATCATAGATGAAAAACCTATACAGCTCTGTTTTGCTTATCACATCTATGGAAGGCTCAGACACATCCCCATTGTGATAAAGAGTAACATTTCATATCAACAGGTGAATATTAGAAACGGGCGGCACGGTGCCGCAGTGGTAGCGCTGCTGCCTCGCAGTTAGGAGACCTGGGTTCGCTCCCCGGGTCCTCCCTGCGTGGAGTTTCCATGTTCTCCCCGTGTCTGCGTGGGTTTCCTCCGGGCGCTCCGGTTTCCTCCCACAGTCCAAAGACATGCAGGTTAGGTGGATTGGCGATTCTAAACTGGCCCTAGTGTGTGCTTGGTGTGTGGGTGTGTTTGTGTGTGTCCTGCGGTGGGTTGGCACCCTGCCCGGGATTGGTTCCTGCCTTGTGCCCTGTGTTGGCTGGGATTGGCTCCAGCAGACCCCCATGACCCTGTGTTCGGATTCAGCGGGTTGGAAAATAGATGGACGGAATATTAGAAACTATATCAAATGATTAGCACATTTGTAAAAAGACTATTTAATTCCCTTCATGGCCTTTACAGAAAGTTGTTTTGGGCATTATAGATAGTTCACAAGAAGCAGACCAAAAAATACTTACACAAATATATACAAATAATATAGCATTAGATTAATATTTTTAGCACAAAATAGTACTGCTTGGACTAGGAGTTAGCAAAGGTGAATGAGAAGAAATTAATAACATTTTCTAGGACCTATTATAAAAGAGTCTAGTGATCACCACAATCTGTGTTTTGCATAGTAATGGTTTTTCGTTGTTGTGTTTGCGATTAAGGAGGCAGTATAAAGTTAAGTGTTGAGAATTTTTAAACAGCCTGTAATCTAAATGTGCTTCTGTTATCCACCTGTCTCATTTAAGGGTGGTGGCTTGTGTTGAGACAATGGGGTAGTTTTTCATACTCTGATTGTGTTCTTTAATCCATATTACAGTATTTTCTTACATTTTTCAATGATGTCAGATCGTTATTTCTTATAAGGAATAGTCATTAGGGATGACATAAAAATTTACATCCAGGGTGTCATGTTACAGTTGGAGAGCAACCAATCATGAATCAGATTTGTTCAACAAGAAATATGTCATCACAGAAAGTCATTGCAGCATGTTTGCAGAGATAGGATAGATATTGAAAGGAGAAGGAGAATGTCAATATTTACATTACACTGCCTTAAGATTTATTAGATTAAGTGGAGAATCGTCCCCTTTCTCATATTCATCTTTATCCATTCAGTCCTGACTCACAGAAGACTTTATTTACTCTGACAAAGCCGTAGAATTACAGGTTTGAGAAGTTGGATGAAACTGTTTTATCTTGTAGATCATAGTGTGAACCCACTGGAGCCCTTAAAGTTGCCTCTTATGGTCCTGCTTGAGTCTAATGGATAATCACATGCAGAGCAGAAAACTTCAGATTGATTAATTTTTAACAAAAGCAGTGCATCTAATCAGTGTTAGTCAGAGAGATGGACATTCTCTTTACGTTAATCCAGACTTTGTCTCAGTGTATCTGGGATTGGATTTATAGCTATTATTATCTTTGACTAAAATATCAGATGAGGATATTATGGCATTATTCTTAACATATGAAGTTTTCAGTTGGCCAGCAGTTAATATAGAACTACTGTATGTAAGTAACTTGCCTAGTTTGAAAGATCTGCAGGGGTTAAAAAACAATCCTCATTGTAATTGTGCAAATAAGAGAAATGGATTGATATATAGTGGCCGAGGATATCTGCATGTACTTTCCACTGAGAACAAATAATTAACATGTGTCTCCAAAAATAATTAGGAGCTGCTGGGTGAAACAGATTAGAAATTTTTGTTGGCCGATGGAAGACAACAAATACAAACATGGATAATCTTTGATGTTTTAAACATCTCTCCATTTTACAGCTTGCTTTTATCCAATTCAAGGTAATGGTGTAACAGAGCCTATACTTGCAGTATCAGAAGTAAAGCAGAAATTTAATCTGAACAGTGGCATCTGTCTATTGTAGGGTACACTAAATGCATATGCACACTCTCGTTGTCTCTCTCACACACATACTCCCACAGTCACTCACATCAGGCCAGTTTATAATCACCAGGTAATCTAGCTTGTGCATTTTTGGAATATGAGAAAAAAAATCCACACAGACACAGGGAGAACATGCAAAATTTCCACAGGTGCTGACACAGCCACAAATCCAAACCAGCCTGCTGAAGCTGGGAGGCAGCAGCACTAACATCAGCACCACCATGATGCCCTCTATTTTAAAAAAATCCTGAAAAGTGGATATAACACAAACAAAATCACAAAAGCAAAGGAAGTAGAAAGAACAAACAAGAGATGAGCAATGAAACACAATTAATTAATGTCAGTTTTGTCTTTTTCCATATTTTCTTATAAACACTTGTTTATTAAGCATATCAAAGTAAATAGTTAATAAAAATTCATAATCTTAATGGTGTCCACATATTTCTTGTCCTCCAACATCTACTCCTTCCCAAATCAGTGAACAGGATATGGAATGGATAATGGTTAACCAAAAGAAGGGAACAGTGGCCTAAGTATAACACATGTACAGTATCAGGAAATAAGAAAAGTTTTGGATCACAAGGCAGAGTAGAAGGAGCATAAAGAACAGCGTAAAGAAATAGCAGACTTACAGAATATAAAGTCAGTCCAGATGCAATACATTGTAAAAGATTTGTGAGTAGTTTGAAAGCAAAACTGCCTAGACAGAAAAGTATTCACAGATTTGAGATACAAAAATCTAAAAAGATGAGCCTCTCAGGTAACAGTGGGGTACTAGCTATGAGAAAATATGAGGAAAGAGGGAGAAACATACTGTATATCCATAGGGACTATTTCGACTATTATGGTGGACCATTCCTTAATGCACAAAGCCACGTGAAGGGTGTAGGACAAAGCAGGACACAAAGAGAGGGTTTCATTGTAAAAAAATGAATATTGATCTTTGTGAGGGAAAGAGTACATGTGTTCTGTAACAAAGGCAAGGTTGTTTAGGAAAAGCACAGCCCTGTGGTAGAATCTTACATTTTTGTCAGACACCACCTATCCAACCTGCTGCAAAAGTTGAAATTGGAGATCTGACTTGCTACTGATGAGATTGGGAGGTTGATGGGTGTCAACATTAAATTTGGAAAGTATGAGCCGGAACTTTATTTATTTTAACAATGGCCGTAATTCTCTGAAAGGGTGGATGCATTGACCTCGTTAAATAAGGAACAACTGGACAAGAATATATCACTGAGGAATGCATAGAGGTTAATTCCAGGATATTTGAAGCATTTGTAAGTGGAATTGTTGAAGGCAAATGGGCCTGCAAAAGGAAAAACTAACAGAATAGAAATTACTGAGGTAACCAAAAATATCATATACAGAGAGAAAGAGATTCAATAAGAGCACTTGCAACTTAATACAGGAATCAATCATTGAGAGTGGAGGATAGCTGTTGCCAACGGTTCAAAGGACAGATTAAAAAGGTGGAAGTGGACAGGCATGTCAGTCTCCTTTTTTCATGGTGAAGAAATGAGACACAATAATTGAAAATACCAAAAAAAAAAAACACACACAAATGAAATAAGAAGTGACATCGTTTGATTTCCTTTGTACAAGGGGACAAAAATACTTGTATATAAAAAAATCACTCAGTTTAAAAAAAAAAAAACATATATGAATACCTCTACCTGCAGCACTACTTCCTTAAGAATATAAAACAGAAATGTATATTAAGTCAAGTTTTCTGTCATGCACGTATAGCTGAGGAAAAAAAAATGGCATCCTGCCAAACGTTTGTCTATGTTGATGCTTTCATTGAATAGCCCAAGAGATATCCCCAGCCTTCAGTTTAGCAGGGGAATATTTCCATTATACATTCTGGCAGAAATGGTTTGTCTGGCTATCACTTGACCCTTTTGATCACCTCTAGAGTCAAGACGTGCATTTTGTTTGTCTTACAGGCAAGCTTATATATGTTCAACTATACCTGAAACAGAAAATTGGGTATGAGTTACCCAAATTAGTTAGTCACAAGAATTGATACTTGGGACCAAGTTGATACCAAAATTCAGAAAATGTACCATGAGTTTTTACAGTATCAGTAGTATAAGTGAAAGTCAGCACCATATTCTGAGGAATTACTTGGAAACACATACCAACATGAGAAACACATGAGAAAAAAAGTAAGAATAAAGTACATATGAAAATAGCTGGCAGCAGTGGTGATGCTACAACTAGAGCATCACAAAATGTCTAAAAGCACCGCTTATTGAAAAGAAAAACAGCAGAAGTATGGACCGTAGAAAGCATCAGCAGCATTAGGTAGGTGATTATGTAGTTCACCGTGTATTATAAGACATGACACCAGTATCAGGATTTCTAATCATTAAAAGTTGATTTAAAATCACTAATAAACACATCTTTGTATTCGCAGGAAAGCCTAAAATCAGAGCTGTTTTGTCATTTGCACATATTTGTTCACGCTAGCTATACTTATAGACTAATGCTTACATAACTCCTTTCCTCTTGCATTCATTTCTAAATTAATTTTTACTTCTTTTACCTTAACTATAGCATGAGAAATGAATTGGCATGCAGGTGGCATGTTCACATACAGTATGTCTCCCTGGTACTTGACTAACTGTAGTTTGGAGTCAGTTTTACCATTAGGAGTGGCAATTAGATGAGTAAAAAAGGATAATATACAAAATATACAGGGTGAAGTGATAGGCAGAAAAGGCAACTGCAGTAACAACAACAACAACATTTATTTATATAGCACATTTTCATACAAATAATGTAGCTCAAAGTGCTTGTAGGTTCTTTTGACATCTCATGCAGGTACTCCTAATAAATATGAAACTGAATTGTGGTGATTTGTTTTGTTTCATTGTGTTTTAGCTCTGTTATATAATACATTTTTTTGATATCTTGAGTATTTTTTTTATTCATGTGTATATCTCTCTAATTACCACTGAGTAATGTAATGGTGTGTAGGTGTACAGTGGTGTTGGGTCTTTAAAAACTGAAGGCTTTGCCAAGAAAAAATGGTAAGTTAATTTCAGGTTTACTATTGTGTGTACAGAGTACAATAAAACTTTTATTTACACACTTAACCAACACACACCACACCGCAACCCTCTGGCAGCACGAACATAATAGGTAAGTAGTCCATAAGCAGAAATGGTTTTCCTTTGAAGAAGATTCTTAGGGTAACATTGCTGGTTCTGAAAAAATGGTTTGCAAATAATTGCTTTGACTAATACAAATAGTCGAACTTGGCTAACTACCTGAAAGACAATAACCTGCTTTTATACGAAGAGTGAGTTTCAACTTATGCTAATGCCCTATGTACAACTAGTATCATAATCTGCTCTTAAAGTGTTCTTATCCAGAAATTCGCTTATTTATCCTAGCTTTTTCTTGAAATAACTATTTAGTTATTTATAGACAACTACTGTCAAACTGACAATAATGAGCCTATTAAACCTCTACTGCATACAGTATGTTTGATATGACAGTGTGTTCAGTTATGGTACTGTGTTAGGCTATTGTTTGTTGAAGTTTTGTTAACATGCAGTCAAATCTAAACACAATATAACTGTAGCCTTTTAATAGATTTTTAGAGACAATAATTGTTTATCACCATGTCAGTAAATTTTGTGTTCTGCTTTCACTTAAAGATTATTATAGGCTGCATGCAATTGTTTGAGTTTATATATTTGTTCATATAAAGTTTTTTTTTTTTTTTTTTGAATGAAGGAGAGTATGTTGAGTGGAATTTTGCTTTTGCCATAGTATTAAACTAGGGGGCTCCGCCCCCTGCTCACTTCGCTCGCCAACCCCTGGCGTTGGGGCATGACAAAGAGTGAGATGTATGAATGAGATATAGAATAGTGTGCAGGTGTGGATGATGCATATAGAAAGCAAACAATACAGTGTTTGGCATAGAGTAATGGTTTATTGGAATATTTCTTTGTACACAACATTAGTAGTAAAGATGGTGTCCTGTCCTTGAATGAGTCTTCCTTGGCATGGAGCATTTATAACTTTAACTTTAATGTCAGATGAACGTCGAACACGTGAGAAGGCAACATAAAGTTGTCCATGTCCAAAAACGGGTTCAGAGAGGTAGATGCCAACCTTGTCCATGGTTTGTCCTTGTGATTTGTTGATGGTCATGGCAAATGCAGGTTTAATGGGGAACTGTCGGCGTTTCAATGTAAAAGGTAATTGTAGGTCAGAACTCGTAAGGTCAATTCTAGGAATGAGAACAGTATTGTTAGCATGTGATCATGTAAGAACTGTTGCTTGAATAACATTGTGTGTCATGGTGTTGACGACTGAACGTGTGCCATTGCATAAACCCTGTTTAGTGTTAAGGTTTCTTAATAGCATGATTATTGTTCCGTTTTTAAGGCTAAGATTGTGTTGTGGTAATCCGGCTGGGTTAATAGTGTTCAAATATTCTAAGGGGAAATTCAGATGTTCATTGTCGTCATCAGAGTCAACTTTGTCAGAGCTTAGAAAGAGCCGTGCCTCTCCAGGAAGTAATGAAATGACCTGGTTATTAATGTGATCAACATTAATATTTTTTGGACATAATATAGTGCGTTGTGTTAAAAGGGGTATTTGGTCTAATGAGATTGCTGTTCCAAATATCTCTGTAACTAAGTCGTCGCAGATAAAGGATTGGGGAATTGTAATAATATCTTTGTGCATATTTGCGTTGTTGATTTGTTTCAGGGTGCACTGTTCCAATGCGATGCAATATTTGTCAACATATGCGAAAGCAGTATGGGCCATTGCCTTTTGGTGGCCTGATATTTACTCCGGTAGATGCAAAAGCAAATGAACTATTGTAGGATCTAATGCAGTTCATAAAGTTTTTACTTTCAGGTACATCGTTAGTTAGAAGCTTCTGTAGATATTCAGGATATGAATGTAAAGGAGGCAGTCTAATCTGACCCTTTTGACAACAACGTGTAAATTCATTACTTGTATTGCCAGTTGTTTCTTCAGGGAAGTTAAGTGAATGACAATGATTGCAAATGACATTCATTAATCCCAATGAATTTTCCTCAATAGTGGACTCATTATTGAACGCGTTGTCAGCTAAGTGGCGCAAGCGTTTAGCAGGTGTCTGGCGTTGATGTCCGCGACAGGCATGTTTTGCTTGTGGCGTTTGAGAGGCGCGTTGTTGCATGTCCAGTATTTGGGACGCGCTATTTTGGAGGTGTAATCGATTTGCCTGTGCTGTGCGAAAAGTCCGTTTCAGTCTACGTTGTGCATTGTTTGTATCGAGCCTTGTCCGTTTTTGTATGTCGGTCAGTTGAGCTTTCTGTTTTTGGAGCCTTGCTTGCTTGTTTTCCGGCAGTTCACATGTGCGTTGTAGACGTCTGCGTTCATTTATGCTGTCTCTTCGCTCCCGTTTTTGTATGTCTGAGACGCGAGGTCTTTTGGTTTGAACTCGTGCCTGTTTCGATGCAGCACTTTGAGCACTGTATGCGTCTACGTTGATTGTGTCGGTCCATTTGGGCTCGTCACTGTAACGGGGTTAGTTGAGCTTTGCGTTTTTGGAGCCAAGACATTTTTTCTCCCGGAGTTTCAGAAGCGCGTTGTATGCGCCGCCGTGTATTTTGTTTTTTCATGCGGGTTCGTGTGTTTGGTTCCGTTATCCGAGCCGTATCGTTTTGTACCCGTGAGCATGTATTCATGACTTGTTTGTTCTTCAGCGTGAGAAATATGGATAAGTAATAAGGAGGATCGCACTCACTGTTAATATGGAGCCTTTTCTGCAGTTGAACGGTTAATAGTGCTTTATTGTAAGGAGATCCACCTATGCTGCATAGTGTGAAGGTATTGAGATGACGTATGTTTAATACGGACAGTTCCTTTAGAAATGGGGCTTTGGGTGTCACTTCTTATTGATGTTAGTGTGTTTGTGGGTCTGAATCGTCGTTGTTGTGAAAGTTTCGTGTGCCATGTCCGTAGTCTGTCCCGTTTCGTCTCTAATGGGCTTGGTGTGGCGGTCACGGCTTCTTTTTTTTGGTGTGGTAGGAGCTTGTTGAATCCTCCTCTTTGTGTGCGTCCCGTTTCGTGTGCAATGGGATTCGTGCGGTGCTGTGTGCTTTGCCGCCGTCTGAGGGGGGGGGGATGTTGCTTGGATGGGGTGGTGGGAGTGGTGGGGCGCGAGCGTCTTCTTTCTTTTTGTGTGCCAGGGGCTTGTTGAATCCTCCTCTTTGTGTGTGTCCCGTCCGTTGCTTGTAGGGGGGGGTATGGTATGGTTTGTGGGTTCGTTTTTTTTTTGTGTGCCAGGGGCTTGTTGAATCGTCCTCTTTGTGTGTGTCCCGTCCGTTGCTTGTGGGGGGGTGGTGCTTGGAGGTGGGTGTGGAATTTGTGGGGCGCGAGCGGCTTCTTTTGTTTTGTGTGCTAGTTTCATGTGCAATGGGTTTGGTGCGGCAATGTGTGCGTCGCCGGCGTTTCACTCCTTTTTTCTGTGCTGACTCCTTTTTTCTGTGGTCGCGGCGCCTCATTTCTTTGACTCCTTTTTTCTGTGCTCACTCCTTTTTTCTGTAGTCGTGGCCGCCTCTCGCGGCGCCTCATTTCTTGGGGTGCCTGCACAGTACATCTTTTTGCGGCTACGGCCCATGGCCGGATGTCCCTGCGTCCATCCGGTTTACCATTCTCGGTTAGTAATGTGGATGAAAATAGAGTATTATGAAATTTTACTGGTATTGGTATTGACTACAAAAATTCTAGTATCATGACATCCTTAACCCAATTACCTTCATTATGAGAGCTGTCAGGGTATGGGTCAGTATCTTTCCAACAGATGACATTGAGACCAACTTAAACCAGTGTGGAATATTTGCCTGCATAGTTGGGAGATTAAAAATAGACTGTAGTATCTGATAAAAAAACAGCAGAAGACTAACTGACAAGGACATTAAGATGCTCAGATGCTACCTACTTCATGCTCCTGAATAATAAAAGATGTTGGACGAAACCCTGTTGTGTGTGTGTGTTGTCAATGTATTGTTTTGAATCATGTTAATATAATGTGTATTTTTTCATTTAAAAAAATTGCTCATGTGCTGGGATTGGTGGTCAGATCTTTCTTTTGTCATTTGTGGTGTTGCTTGCAGGAAAGTAGTATAAAAGATACAATCCTGACAAAATTACTACTGTATTGCAAATTAATTTGCAAATACATGCTTCTGCAAAAATACCTTCATACAAAAGGTGTTCCTGACCCCCTGTTTTATTGGACAGTTGAGAATGGGACAATCTCTCTGCTGTAAACACCATTCTACTCTTTTTACTTTCCTTGGCATCACAGGTGTACAGTAGTTAGCAATGCAGTCTCTCAGCTTGTGCATACTTGGCTTACATTTCTGCAACACCATCTGTTTGGACTTTACACATTCTCTGTGTCTACTTGTATTTTATGCTCTGATATTCCTTCCAAATCACAAGGATATTTGTGTTCGGTTAATTGGCAACTCTAAATTAGCTTGAGTAAATTGAGTATAAACTCACTATGCATAATTTTATCTGGATAGTAGTCTATTTGGAGACATTATAGAATGTAAACATTATTGTGCCCTGTAATCAGCTGAAAGTAAGAGAAAATACAGCACTCGATGTATCTGTCAGGATAAGCTTTGGCGCCCAACAATCCTGATTTTGAATAAGTGTTCTTTGTTTACATTACTAATGTCTGCTTATAAATATTAAAATATTAGCTTGTTTGTGCTGGCATATTACTTCTTCCATCATATAGTATAAAATTAGGTTTGTAAGTCCTTTCCATGCCATAAAGTTACTGAATTTTTTCCAGTGTTGAGAAAATATTTGCTAGCTTAATCAGCATTAGATAACAGGAATTATACCAAAAAATCAGTGTATATACACATTCAAATCAGCCACAAAATATGATGTAAGGTTGTGAGGTGAAGTGAATAACATTGATTATCTCGCTATAGTGCCACCTGTCAAGGGGTGGTATATATTAGGCAGCAAGTGAACAGTAAGTTCATGAAGGTGACATGTTGGAAGCAGAAAAAATGGGCAAGTGCAAGGATCTGAGCAACTTTGACAAAGGCCATATTGTGATGGCTAGACTACTAGGTAATAGCATCTCCAAAACAGCAGATCTTGTGGGGTATTCCCGGTATATTGCGGTTAGTATCCACCAACAATGGCCCAAGGAAGAACAACTGGTGAACCTACAACAGAGTTGTGGGTGCCTAGGGCTCATTGATGCATATTGGGAACAAAGGCTAGACTGGCTGGTCCATTCCCACAGAGGAGCTGGCCATTAGAGCAAGGTGTCAGAACACACAATGCATTGCAGCCTGATACATATGGGGCTGCATAGTGACACACTGGTCAGAGTGCTTTTGTTGACCCTGTTTATCGCAGAAAGCACCTCCAATTGGCACATGAGCATCAGAACTGGACCATGGAGCAGTGGAATAAGGTGATCTGGTCTGATGAATCATGTTTTCTTTTAGATCATGTGGATGACTGGGTATGTGTGCTTTGTTTACCTGGGGATGAGATGGCAACAGGATGCACTATGGGAAGAAGTCAAGCCAATGGAGGACGTGATGCTCTAGGCAATGTTCTGCTGGGAAACCTTCAGTTCTGGCATTCATGTGGGTGTTACTTTGACATGTAATACTTTTGCAGTCCACATACACACCTTGATGACAACAGTATTCTCTGATTCTCAGTATTCTTTCATCAGGATAATGTGCCCTGCCACAAGTCGTTGATGGTGATAAACAATTGAGGATAGTATTTACAGAGTTTTAACATATGCCCATTTAAGAGATGTGTATTCTTTCAATTAAATCAATCTTCAGCAGTGCATTCAAAGTCAAAAGTCATTTCAATCGTTTAATTTTTACTTTGATACGTCTGTGTCTCATATGCTATGCCAATTTGATAATTAATACATTGGTCTTATTTTCGTATTGCCTTTTTTCAATTTGCCCTTTTTGGTGAGGGATTCAAATCCTGATTGCTAAAAGTTCAGGTTTAAGGTCATTGTTTAAGTGTAAACTATTCTATTTTTTTTTATTCCTTTGTGTTGATTCTACATTAAATTTGTGATTCAGTGTGTATTTACTTCATGGTTTATGTATTAATTTTATATTTACATGGTTTAATATTAGATGCAATTAATCATGATTAATTACATACGTATAATTGATTCAATACTTAATTTTTATTTTTTTTATTCCCAGCCCTAAAATGTATATATACTATAACAATAGCGCCTTCTTGTGCCCAACCCAGCACAGACTCACACAGAGGCACGTATAAAAATCAAAATAAAGATTTATTTTTCTTCACCTGTGAGGCATGTCTTCCCCGTGAACCCCACAGGCAATACACAGTCTCAAACAAGCACTGACCACAACCAAAACACGCCCTTCTGGCACCACCACACCTCCCTTGAAGCTTCATCCTCTTTTCCCGACTCTGGCCGCTGAGTGGTGGTGGCTGGCCCCTTTTATAGCCCACGCGGAAGTGTTCCAGGTGCTTGACCACCTGGTCCCAATTGCACTTCTGGGTGGGGCCGAAGATTTGTAAAGCCGGGCTGTGGAATCCAGGCAGCACCCCCTGGCGACCACCCCAGCTCCCAACCAGGCTGTGGAGAACTATCTCCCATGGTTGGGGAATCACCTGCGGCCAGGGAGGCTGCCACCAAGTGTCCTGGGGGAGGTATTGAGCTGCCCATGGTTGCTCCCCCGGAACATATGCAACAGGGGCGTCCTGGCTGGGCATGGGACCTGGGCCGCCCGTCACACTGCCCCTCTCTCAGATGAGCACTGTGGGGCTCACCAGCACATCCCGCGAGGGCCGGTCCTCTCCAGGATAGGGAGTTGGCGTCCTTAGATCCATGGCTCCACCCTGTGGAAATATAATTAACAGGTCTGGGGGTGCTTCCCCGACGTCTCTGCCACTCAGACGTCCTCTCTGGACAACACCTCCAGACTTGGCCACAGCGGCCGCAATTGTAGCACAGCTGACCCCCTCCAGCTCGACCCTTGCGGAAGCAGGCAGGAAACCTCTGCTCCTTTCCCCGCTCGGCTGAGGGCTCATGGCATCTCCGCCCCTCGGTTTCTTCTTCCTCCTCTTTCTCTGGGGCACACTGGCGGTCGGAGTCCCTGTATGGGAAGAAGAGGGACCCCTCACCATCTTCACCCCTTTAGACGGTCACGAGACCGGCGCCGGCAGTCGGGGCGAGGTTGTTTGGCAGCCGACTTCCACCAGCTGCCTCCCCGCACACTCCCCTTCCACGCTGTCGGTCATCGCGGCAGCGTCTCGTGTAGTGGACGGAGCGGCCTGGCAAGCAGTACTAATCATCACTGCGGCCACTGCACTTCGCCCCCCCCCCCCTTTCCTCTATGGCACAGGCCTCACTTACCTGTATCTCTGTGTCCTGCAAACTGGAAGAAGACGCGTGTTTCTGAAGCCACTCAGTAATGGCTTCCAACGGCGTGCCGAGTTTCTTCTCCAATCCCTCCTTCGTCTCCTGCAGGACCTGAAAAACCTTAACCAAGGACTGCAGGGGCAGGAGGACAACTTCCACCTCCCATGCAGCCCAAGAAAAGTTAATACTCCCCTCGTCCCCTCCCACCAATTGCGAGCCATCAAGGCCCTGCGGGATCTCCGCAGGCCCCTTTGGGTATTATTCCTCGAGTTCGTAGTGAAGGTTTGTCATCTCCATCTCTGCTCTTTTATTGGCAGGGAATCAACACACTCCCTCCACCCCTGTACCTGCTACTGGGAGATTACCTTGCTCCTCCGCAAGGATAACCGCGCTGGGGAGCTCCTCTGGGCTATCGTCCTCCGACCATCATCCAGAGTCAAAGAAAAGACCCAGGTCAGCCTCGCTCTCTCCAGAGCTTGCTCCTCCATCACACCATGGACATACTTCATCCGGCCACCAATGGGTGCTTCGGCCCTCGGTGTCTGGGAGGCAGATAGACGAAAACGCAGAGTAACATTCCCAGGGCCCGTCACCTACCTCCCATTGTATCCCGTGGTGTTGGCCACCGTGGCGGCATCTAGTGGGTGGCCTCTGAGTCCACCTGGACCGTCTCTTCCCTATCAGCGCAGCATCCTTCGGGGTCTCTCGTTGCTCCTCCTGTGGCTCGTGCAGGTGCATGTCTTATGCTGCAGCCTCGGGTGCACTCTCTCCTCATGAGCGTGCTCCGCGCTGTAGTCCTAGGCGCGCTGCACTATGCCAGAGCACGCACTCTGCCTCGGGAGCATGCTCTGCGCTGTGGTGCTGTGTGCGCTCTCCGCGCTGGTTGTACGTGCTCTCACGCTGCTGTGCCAGGCCGTTACACAAATTTTATGCAGGTCCCGGCCGAAATGGATGGACCAAAATCCTGCCGACTACACCAGTGTAACAATAGCGCCTTCTTGCATCCGACCCAGCACAGACTCACACGGAAGCACATATAAAAATCAAAATAAAGATTTTTTTTTCTTCACCTGTGGGGCACGTCTTCCCCATGAACCCCACAGGCAATACACAGTCCCAAACAAGCACTGATCACAACCAAAACACACCCTTCTGGCATCACCATTCCTCCCTTGAAGCTTCGTCCTCTCCTCCCAACTCTGGCCGCTGAGTGGTGGTAGCTGGCCCCTTTTATAGCCCACCCGGAAGTTTTCCAGGTGCTTAACCACCTGGTCCCAATTGCACTTCCGGGTGGGGCTGAAGATTTGTCCAGCCAAGCTGTGGAATCTAGGCAGCACCCCCTAGCGGCCACCCCAGCTCCCAACCAGGCTGTGGAGGACTCCATCTCCCATGGAGCCCTGCGGGAGGTTGGGGAATCACCGTCGGCTAGGGAGGATGCCACCAAGCATCCCAGGGGAGGCATTGAGAATTGAGGTCTGGAGAAATCGGCTTTATTTTGCCATTTTTGAACCCAGAACAGAGCTTTCAGAATGCATATTTGTATTCTAAAGTGAAGCTTTTTTATCAATTTTAAAATAAATACCCTTCTTGCATTATATTGGAGCAATGGGTCTAATTGTGAAGAATAACCTTAAAAGTTATCGAATACATCCATTCTCAAGCCAAATTGCACATTGAAAAACAGCATATCCATGTAATTTTAAGAAGGAAAAAAATCAAAAAGCAAGCCATTGTTGTGAGATTCAGTTATATTAAAAGGAGATCAGCTGTGTGCTGTATTTCACCACTCATCTTCCTCTGCAGCAGGATCGTGGAGCAGATGGAACCTGTCCCAGCAGTCATCAGGAGCAAGACAGAAACAACACATAGACAGGGTGTCCGTTCATCACAGAGTGAATGGTCCTGCACACATTAGGGCCACTTTAACAGTGCTAAGTTTATTCAGATTTACTAAATTTGGTACAGATATGTTTAACATAGGCACAGTGGTAGTGCAGAGCTGTCATTCATTCCTCACTGCTCCAGGTTCTACATGGAGTGGTTGATTGGTATAACAGAGTGTCATTGAGTTTTCACTCAAAATTAAGCTCACTTTAAAGTGAGCATATTCAGTAAGTTTTAAGGTTGTTCTTTTTTAAAATTTATAATATATGCTTCACTTTAGAAAACAATTTCTTGTGATAAACTAATACATACAATAATTGTGAAGAAATAAGTTTGACTTGAAAAACACCAAACCTATCCTTTAATGATCAAGGAATACTGTTTGAGATATATGGTAAAAGAAGAGACATCATCATGTTAGATGCAAATATTTGTAATTGTCATCTTATTTTTCTTGTAACGGAAAAAGTATGTCAAATTACACTTGGGACAAACTGACTGTCAGTTTATTTTCAATTTGTTATGCTTCTGCAAACATTTAGCACTGCCAGATGTTATAAGTAAAATATACTTGTTTTTGATTCCACAGCTGTGACAGTCCAGAAAAACTTAAAGCTCTCCTTCCAAGATTAGAGCAAGAATTAAAAGATCCAGGAAAATTCAAAGACTTCTATCAGTTTACATTTAACTTTGCTAAAAATCCAGGACAAAAGGGCTTAGGTAAGTCAGTTGTTTTGCATGTTTAAAATAGTATTCATCTCTTTTTTGCTAAGCTAAGAATATGCTCCAGTGATGACTGAATATATGGAAACATTGATTTATACTATAACCAATAAATAAAGTCAGTTTTGTTCTTGTTATTATTTCTAGTCTCTGTTTTATCCTTAATTGTGTATGTGTGTGTATGTTTTCAGTATTTTCAGCATTGATATTCTACCACATAAAAGAAATCCAGTTGCACTCATGTCATTCCTTCAGCTGAGTTGGTGTGCATGGGCCATTTACAGCAGAGCACTTTAATATGACAGGAACTATGAGCTGCATATTCTCTTCACTTTAACTTCTACTAAAAGAATTTAAAATGTATAATATTAAGAAACTGCCATCATGCATCTTCCTGAAAAAGGTCTGTTAATAATTATCTCTGTAATTTTTGAGTTGAATTCATATATCTTAAAAACATCATCTTTGAATAGCCACTGATGTAAACTATTTAGTTTTATATTAATTATTGATACAGTGGCATGCAATCATATTTATTTGTGTAATCCTGGAGTTTCCAAAGTGCAGAGGTTTAAATAATTATGAAAACACTAACTTCTGCATATTTCTTCTTTGGTTAAATACATAAAATGGTTTCTTTTGACTTTGGAAATGTATTGTTACAGCATAACAGTTCACTTTAAAAATACTGAATGAATAAATATGTGCATAAATCTTTGGTCATGCAGAAAATTATGATGACCTCTTAAGAGGATTGAATACTTTTGCACGTCACTGCATTTTAAACAAAGTGGAAAACATTGCTTGCCCATGACCTTTCCTGCAGTTTTCCCAAGTACACATGTTGTTTTCCTTGCCTTTTGTTCTCGCTGTATAGTGCTACAGTAGGTAAAAGAGCAGCATCTTTAAAGGAAAGTTAAATGCGAATTATTTTGGCATTAATGTTACCAACTGCATATTTTGCAGATTAATGAAATCTTCTTGTACAACAAGTCATTCTTTTCTTAAACTGCCAAAGTATCACCACAACGTACAAGGAAAGGATTCTACCTTCAGTTGGAGTATAACTGTCATTTAGTGCCCTTTTTGTATCTCTGTTTATGTCAGCATTTCATTTTTGCATGTTTCAGTACTGCTAAACCAGCTGCCTCAACAGAACTTTCTGTTTTTTCCTATTAGAGTATAAAAACAACTACATCAACCACCAGGGTGGTCCAGATCTAATTATGCAACTGTTCGACTGACAACCATTTCCTGCCATTTTGGAATGCAGGGCAGGTGCTGCCATCTATCGCCAACAAAAATAATTTTAAGTGAAATCTCTATGTGCAGGGCAGGTGCTATGAATTCTCTATGTAATGAACTTAATAAGTTATAGCGTAATGCATAATTAGATCTGGAGCACCCTATAGTTACCTAACAGCTATGCTTCTGTAATATCTTTTTTTAAAAGTCATTAAAATGGGGCTTACCTTGAACTGCATTATTTTCAAAGTCTGGTCCGGATTTTTATGACACTTTTAAATCAATTTTGTTGACATTTTTAAAGTTGCTCTGCATTACTTTCTCCATTATGAAGAGTTTCAGGACTATTCTCCATGGATTTACATTATTCCTCTTCCTTGCACAGCTTCTATCTTTTTTATACTATGGTATTAGTCTCAGTAGTGCATTGTTGAGTTTTACATTTAAAATGTTATTTGCCTTTTAATAGCTTTTGTGCGTGTCCTTGAGGAACTGCTGCTCTGTCAACATAAAACCTCAAATTATGTCAGAATTTTGTCACCTGTATATGTAACACTTTGCACCAGTCAACATTAAACCACTTACTGTGTTTAATAACTGTTTTTATTGTTTCCTCAGTATAAGTAATGTCTTCACTTTTGGTGTTATCTGAAAATTGCACAAGGTTCCACATTCTACAGTCCATTGTCACAAGCACATATAAAATATAAATACATCCATCCATATATCATAACTCAGGGACACGGGGGTCTGCTGGAGCCAATCCCAGCCAACACAGGGCGCAAGGCAGGAACAAATCCCGGGCAGGGCGCCAGCCCACCCAGGGCACACACACACTCACACACACACACCCACACACCAAGCAAACACTAGGGACAATTTAGGATCGCCAGTGCACCTAACCTGCATGTCTTTGGACTGTGGGAGGAAACCCATGCAGACACAGAGAGAACATGCAAACTCCACGCAGGGAGGACCCGGGGAAGTGAACACAGGTCTCCTTATTGCGAGGCGGCAGCACTACCACTGCACCACCGTGCCGCCCTCAATATAAATACAGATATTCTGAAATAGTTTAATAAAGTGACAGACAAAACTATTTTTGTTAAGTTGTATATCTTATGCCTTTGCAGCCTTGGTGAGGAGTGAGCAGTTTTTTTGTTATGCATATCTGAGTGATCGTGAGAAAGTAATAAAAGTTTGTTGCTAACATCAATTGTGTCTTATTAGCAGAGGATGGCTGCTAATTATAGAATCTCACCTGTATTTGAAAGGAGCAAGCCCTACAAGAGCTAAAAAAAGTGATGTTTTAAAATGGACATGGATCATTGAATTTGGGGGGAGAAAAAAACTGCACTTGCAATTTTACTGTCACTTTCAGCGAGAGTGGGAGAAATTGCAATAGCAATTTCAGCAGAAGATCTGAACTAAGATGAAGGTACTGTATGTTCTCTCTGATATAACAGCTTGAAGCTGCATTTTTAAAGGAGGAAAAGGATTGTATCCACAAGGCATATTGAGATTTTTATAGAGTTAATGGGACAAGTACAGTATCTATGGCAGATTACGTAATCAGTTTTAAGCAAAGATACTCGGGCGTGCGTAAATATAATATGGTTTTCCCAGATGCCATGAAAGGTTTTAAGCGGTTGGATACAGCTTGTTTAGATGGAAAAGAAAGGCGATTGGCATTGACAACATGTACGGAGCTTAGCTTTGCCTCGATGGACTCAGTGTTAAAGAAGATTTTTTGGAACAGGCATCTCTGATAGTAATGGGCATTACTGTCACTAAAGAAACCACATATTTTGAGTCTGGTATCTCTGCAGCCCTTAGCCTTCACTCTTGACCCATAAATACCAGGAGTCATTATTTGTGTAAGATAACCCTCCAACAGCTCCAATTTTAAGCATGGCATAATTAGGTAGAGCTCTGGAGGTCTGCAGCTAGACTGTATTGATCCCTATTATTGGTGCCCACCTACGTGGAGCTAAAAGGTGGTAACTCTTGGTTTTAGAGATATAAATTTGTATATTTCACCAGACAAAAAACATAGAAACAGGTTGCATTTGCAAAACAGCCACAATAGGTCACCCTTACCAGGCACTAATCCATTAGACAAATTCAGTAGATCAGAATAAATTATTTGTCAGAGCACTCATCACTGGGCTAAATATTGTCCACATAAAAAAAAAGTTAAAATAACAGAGGAACGTGAAAAAACAGAGGACTTTGAAGTATACAACATTACATTGTTAACAAAAGAGTCAAGCTCAGACTCACTGATTTGTTTTTGGTAGAACCTTTGGATTAGCTGTAATTGATACTGCTTACACACACACACACACACACTCACGGTCTGGGGACAGAAATGGATAGACAAGTGCATTAGTCAGCTAAACCTGAGTAAAGTAAAAAAGCTGCTGAACTCAGACATTTCAAGCAGCAGAGCTTTCAAATTTAGAGACAGAACAATTGTGCATTTCACCAAATAAGTGAAAATTCCTTGCAGAGATTGGACAGACATGATGTAGTGTTGAAACAGAAATGGTTCCAGTTTACATTCCATTGTTATTAAGTAAAACATCCTTAAAAAAGGAAAGGAAAATTATTAAGCAGTGTTGTTAATCAGCCATGACTCTGAATTAACCATCTCTGTTCACTACTGTGTGAACATCTATATATATAAAGGAGAGTTGGGATCTGTGTGACTGTGTTTGTGTGTTTGTGGAGGGACGGAGAGTTAAGGCGGGTGTTTGAGTCACGTGATCATCTCCCCTCCCATTCACTTCATTTCGCTCCGAGCTGAGCTCTGCAGCTGACGTGGTCTTGCTGTCCTTTCTCCTTTACTGATTTAGTTTAGTAGACGCGGTACTTACTGAATAGTATTTTTTCCTTTAGTGTTTCTACTTAGTGTTTCTTAGTGTTTAGTAGACGCGATATGCCGGTGTTCCCAGTGGTGTTGCAGTTTAGTGTTACTTTCTACTTCGTTTTTGTACTTTAGTGTTTAATAATAAATAATAATAATTCATTACATTTATATAGCACTTTTCTCAGTACTCAAAGCGCTAAAATAGTGAGTGATACTTAGCTGATAGCAGTGTAGAAGCAGCACAGCACAACAGAGCCGGTAGGACAGGCGGGTGTGGTAGCGTAGGTGAGCGGCGATAGCAAGCAGCAGAAAGCACAGCAGGAGGAGGAAGCAGGATTTGGATATTCCAATACACAGCCATAAACAGTAACACTTGGTAATTTCAGGCGTGATCGCCCCGGAGCCATAAGCCATAAACCAGGTTAGTATGAACATCAGATCAGTTCCCAGTCGTAGTAGGGTACTGTAAGATGAAACAGGAGCAGATGAGCATAGCGAATATAATCACGGAGACCGATCGTCCAGAGGTGCTAGATCGCCAGGTACAAAGAAATGTTCATAGGTCTTGTCCCGTGATCCACAGACTCAGCTGTTCCCAGTAAAGTGGAGTCCATAAAGTCTGTAAATATTAAGCCAAATCCATGCAATTCGAGTCAGCTGTATCCACGAACTATACGTACAATAAACGAAATAAAACAAGCGTAAAAAAGTGCAGAATTAAGGCGAATTTTGCGAAAAGTGTTGTTAACAGGGAGGAGCGGCAACAACAAGCGTGCACCAGCGTCCCCTCACCTGCTATAATAAAGCAGTTATAATAAAGAAGTTTAGTAGACTTTTACTTTATTTCATTTAGTGTTCTTCCCGGCGGTGTTGCCGTTTTTTAGTGTTAGTGTCTACTTAGTGTTTGTGTTTAGTGTTATGGAAGGAGTGATCTTACCACTGTCAGATTTTGCAATGAATGAGTTGGTAAATAATGATTATTTATCAACAGATCACATGAGCAAATTCAATGAAATTTTAGCTGCGCATACAATTTTCAAACCTCAAAAGGTTTTGCTAATGTGGACTCCTGACATACCTATAATGCCCATTCCACAAAATGCAAAACATATTCAAATATTACCTTCTACAGCTACTGAATGAGTGACTCACTGGGTGTGTACCTATTATGATGGTGCTGTAATTCATGTCTATGACAGTTTAAACGCTGATAAAAAATTCAACCTCACCGAAGAGCAGCTTCGTTTCCTTCATGCTTTGTTTCCTTACAAACCTCCCATAGTTTATGAAGATGCACAGCAACAATTAAATCATACAGATTCTGGTGTATTCTCAATTGCATTTGCTGTGTGTATTTCTTTAGGTATTGACCTAAGTGATCAAGTTTTTACTATTTCTTCAATGCGAAATCACTTAAAAATAATTTTTGTTACTCGACAATTGCTTCCATTCCCTGTCGAAAATAGCCGACGGGCGACACCAGTTACAAGTATTCAGTGTGTTCAAAGACCTGTACGAAGTACAGCCACTAACACAGTCACTCATAAAAGGGGAGATGACTCGGTGCAGGAAATGGGTATTGAAACTACCTTGGAAGACATGCAATCAACGAGACGATTAAACGGATCTCAAGAGACGTCTTCTAGGTTGGAAAAAAAGTGCTTGGCTGCCAAAACCATATATATATATATATATATATATATATATATATATATATATATATATATATATATATACTAATAAAAGGCAAAGCCCTCACTGACTGACTGACTGACTCATCACTAATTCTCCAACTTCCCGTGTAGGTAGAAGTCTGAAATTTGGCAGGCTCATTCCTTACAGCTTACTTACAAAAGTTAGGCAGGTTTTATTTCGAAAAAGGCAAAGCCCTCACTGACTCACTGACTGACTGACTCATCACTAATTCTCCAACTTCCCGTGTAGGTAGAAGTCTGAAATTTGGCAGGCTCATTCCTTACAGCTTACTTACAAAAGTTAGGCAGGTTTCATTTCGAAATTCTACATGTAATGGTCATAACTGGAACCTGTTTTTTGTCCATATACTCTAATGGAGGAGGCGGGAACGAAGGTAAATGACGTTAATTGTTGACTGTCTTTTAATACTGTGTACTTGTTGAGTGTCTTTTAATACTGTGTAAGCATACATATTAACACATGTGTAATTAAACGTGTGCATTTACGGGGTGATTTCTCAGGCTTAAAAGCTCGCCTTTTATTAAAAAGGTAAATGCAAACTCTTTTCATTCTGAAGGGCACAAACCACGTTAGATTTCAGCCGTTAAATGCGCAAAAATGTCAGTACACCAGATAAATAAGCGCAGCATATTATCAGTTGTATTGTATGCTTACAATACATATAGAAATGTGTTAATCGTTAACTAATATTATGGGATGGTGTTTTTCGACTTGCGCCTTGATTTAAACGATTGCATGTCTTGGTGGGTTTGCGTAGCTTATTGTCAATA